>NW_018397258.1:6283544-6370374 GCF_002168275.2 Theobroma umbraticum | reverse complement strand
CATCATCAGATTCATCACTACGTTCAGAGTCACATGATTCTTTGTCGATCTCTACTTTAGAAGTTTCTTCCTCTTCAACTGAATTAGGCTCTACTCGTGTAGTTGATTCTCTCAAAAAAAAGAGAAAATATAAAAATATATATATAAAATAAAAAAATAAAAAATATATAAAAAATGAATGAACTTACTTTTCGATAAGCGTGTTTTTCTTTTGATTAACGAGTAGGAGCACGAGGTGCAGAATCTTCTTCTTCAGTTATACATTTCTTCTTTTTAAGAGGAATCAAGCACAAGGATATATCATTATTACTTACATGAGGAGTGTAAAAATGAGTTGTGGGATTAGTTAATGGCACAGTAAAAGATTTCCATTCTCCAAGACACTCTCTCTAATAAGCAAACTATCCAGAAGTATGGATACCAACTCTATCAAAAGGTGAAATAGTACAATTCTTTAGTTTATATGAACGGAGTAAAAGTCCTGTCATGAGAAATGAAGAAACACAAGAAGAACAGCTGGTAGATGAAGAAGAGTCAGGTGGAGTTGGTTGGTTAAATCCAAATTGATGTGCCACTCTATAAGGAGAATACATTTCGACAGAACGAAAATTTCTATCTCCACCAGCACTAGAACTCTCAATCATAGAAGGCAATTAGGAACTATGAACCCATAAACAAAAGTTGATACCTCGTGAGCTCATTCTTCTAGACTGTAAAAGATAAAGGTTATAATAAACTATAGGATCACCAAATCCATTTATAGGCTACGCATAAGGTCTGGGATTGAATTCTTTTGTAACATCCATCACTTCAAGAACATTACCTCTTGGTAGTCGATCATGCCATGCCTAAACTCTATAGTTGTTTCTGGATAAAAGGTTAGTCATAGAAAAATATGCAAAAGGATATGCATTAGGCATGAGAGTACAAGTACCAAAACTTTCCCATAAGCACATCTGAATGAAAGAAGCATCCACATAAGTCAAAACTCTATAACACTCAGCTGATTCAATAATTTTGAGTTGGTACAAGTCTAGTCTCTTATATAAAGATCCTAAATATAGTGGAGCAAGAGGAAAGCGTATTCCACTAACAAGTTTTATTGCTAAAGGAACAACTGCTGAAGAAATACCATCATCTGGACACCTTGGGAGTTTGTGTCGTGCTAACCAAAAAATTACTAAAGCTCCTAGCTCATGCTTATGATCTGGGTACTCAAGAGAACCAATTTCAAATCCCTTAGCATTGAATTGTTTATAAAAAACCCCTATCCAGTTGGAAAAGTGTGCAACTTTCGAAATTTTACTCAGACTTTTAAAGAGATCAAAGAAAAAGTCTCGAATACATACCTTTTCTTCAGAAAGTTTAATAAAGTGAAAATCATGCTTTCCTATACAAGGAAGTTCCAAGAGAACACATACATCTTCCAGAGTGAAGGTGAATTCTCCCCATGCTGTAATCATAGTATGAGAGAAAGTACTCCACCTTACAAGAATAGCATGCCATACATCCATCCTCTTCTCTCTACAAATATTGAGCTTAGAAGTGATACGTATAGCATCCAATTTCCCAACAGACGAGAGAAGTTTAACATAAGTAGGATTCTTCAACATCTTATTTACTCACTCATCCCAACCATGAACAAATTGAGAATTGGAGCCTAACTTAGTAGTAGAAAGGGGAAACTCACCACGCTCAAACCTGAACTTCAGAATTGATCGTCTTGGAATACCACTTCTTTTATGAGGAGGTGCTTCTGAGCATAGACGATTCCAATCATATCCAACAAGCTCAGAGGGATGTTTGTCAACCTGTCTAGCACGAACTTCTTCCCAAAATCGATCTTTTCCTCGTTCTTTAATAATTTCATCTTTCCAGTTTTCAAAGATAGGAGGGACTTCACCACTTTTTCCTACTTTGATTTTCTTGAGAGCAACTAATTCGAAATCATTGTTCTTTTTGTTATGTACAGTGGTCTTTTTCCTTGTTGTAGCCCTTTCAAGCTCACCATAATGGATCTTCAGAGAGAAGCGTGTTCTAGGCATAGAGTAAGATGGAGGACGACGAGAAAAGAAAACTACAAACATGATCATGGAAAAAGAGATAAGTGTTCATATGCAATAAATTTTATTATTTATATATTTGTCAATTAAAAAATATATATAAATTAAATATATATATATATACATATACTAATAATAATAAAAATAATAATAACAAAATAAAATAATAAAAATATATATTTATTATTAATATATATAACAAAACAATTATAATAATAAAAAAAGTAAAATAAAAAATAATAATAATAATAAAAGAGGCGGCTCGCTGCACTTCGCTTAAAAGGCTCGCGGCATGCCGCGAGCTTCGTTGTTGCTGCGAGCTTGATTTTGACAGGCTTGCGGCATATGCCGTGGGCCCCACTTAAAAAAGCTCGCGGCACTTGCCGCAAGCTACACAAAAAGGAGCTCGCGGGCCCTATTTTTAATAAAAAAATATTTTTTTACAACTTTCAGCTTTTGCTGTAGATAAAAAAAAAATTCTGTATAAAAAAATCATCAAAAAAATTGCAACTTGCAGCTTTTACTGAAAAAAAAAAACAATTTAGGCAATCTTTATTTTTTTTGAAATATAAATATTTTTACTTTGTGATTTTTTTCTGTAATCAAATAATTTATTTGAATGTATATATAAAATCATCTCATGCATAAATTTTTTTTTCATATTTTAATAAAAAAAATTTTATGCAGAGGGCAACAAGTAAGAGAAATTTATTTTTCTTTTAAAAAAATAAATCAAACAAAAAACTATAAGAAAAAGAAAAACTTACTTACTAATTTTTTCTCAAAAGAACCAACTTTGCTCTAAATTTTATTTTACTTTACTTTGAATTTGAATACAGAAAATTATTCATAGTAGTTTCATATTTATAAATCATATAGAATCAGGGTTTTTTATGAAAAAGATTGACTTTTATTATTTGTATTTTGAAAATCTTATGTATATGAAAAATTATTATTACGTAATCAATCAAATATTAAAAAAATATATATCTTGAAAATCTTATTTATATGAAAAATATTATTACGAAATCAATCAAATATTACAAAAAAAAATATTGACATAAAACAGTAACATGTTACTACTTAAAACATTATTGGCTAGGGTGTTACTATCTAAAGTGGTATTGCTCGATGCTTGACTACTCAAAGTAATACAGTACAATACGTTATAGTACAAAATAAAAATTTTATATTTTAAATTAATATATAAGAATTAATTTTAACAATGTATTCTTATACAGGGGTAAAATGTAGATAGTCGATTTTGGTTAATACTTATTCTCTAAAATCATTTTATTGCGTAACATTATATAAAGAATAATGAGAACAACCATTATAAGTGAAACACTACTTCACGCAGAACAACTAGAATATGTGGAGTATTACTCCATGTGGAACAATTAATACAAGTAGAACAACTATTTTGTATAAAATAATAATTTCACACAAATGACAGTGAAAGTAATCCAGAATAAATAGCAGGGTTCAGGGGTTACTTTCATATTGGGATGTTCAGGAGAGTTTGGCTTGGTGGCTCAAATATGAAGGTAGTTAAGAGGTCTCTCTTAACCTTTCCGTGAACTAGAAATGTTTTTACTTTTTTCTTGTTTTCTTATACTTGTTTACGTACAGTCTTTTCTCTTGTACCTGTTCATGTATAGCTTCTTCTCTTGTACCTGTTCACATACAGCTTTTCCTTATTAACTCTTACTCGAGAACAAGTTTTATTAAAAATAATTATCTCAATAGTTACATAATAAATTTTTAACCGTTACTCAATATTAACTCTCAGTAACAGTTACCTAACATTAAAACTCTTTTTAATAATATTATTTATTACGCGTATTAAAATTTTTTTTTGTAACTGTTATTTTTGACACTATATATATAGAGTCTTCACAACTCAAAAAAGGGAACTTTTTCAGAACCACTGACTCATAGTTTTTCTCCTTAGACTATTCTCACTCAGAACACTTATTATTTTCTTATTCTCTTCCACCTGCTACAGCATTTAGTGTTTCAAAAACTGCTCCAATCTTTTTCTCAATCACTTCCGATACATCCGTTACTTGTTTGCGATGCTTCCTCTCCTCATCACAAGAACCTCATTTACAATTGCCATTGCATTGGTAAGTAATATGCGGTAAAGCGGAAAAGGAGAATAAAACAGAGATAAAGAGGGAAAGAGAGATAAAAAACGAAAAAGAGAAGTGACCAACAAGCAGTGCAATTGTCCTATATATTGCAGCTTGTTGCTTTCGATCAATACCAAAGATTGCTAGCCAAAACTCTTCATAGTTTGGAAACCGTGAGCGAAGTCTACTGACGAAGTTGTACAGGAAATGAGGCCTCAGAGATGCCTCTATTATTTACTTTCATTCCTGAAATGATTAGGTATTGAAATTCAATGACATCTCATCACATTTGGTGCCATAGTTAGCAGAAATGAGAGGGTGACATCTTATTATATAGCATGCTTCCCAAGAAAAGGTAATAAACCAGAACACAGTCTGTTAATTAAATTACAGGGAATTGTTGCACCCAATAACTGTTGTTACAATCTGCAATTCACCATACACCCTTAACAGAAATTAACTCCAATTCTAGACCAAAAGAGAGCCTTCCATCACAGTAACAGCTTTTCCTCGCAGAAGCACTCTCTGGTTCTGCTCATCTAAATGGATCTTCACTATTCCACCTCTAGGTGATGCCTGAGCAAAGTAAACAACACAATCAATATGATAACAAGTGATAACAAGAATGGTTTCAGTGAATGATTCAGAGGAAAAGAAAAGGAGATATACCGCATGCGCGACGAAATCACACTTTCCCAGCTTTTGGCTCCAATAGGGTGCCAGGGCACAATGTGCACTCCCACAAACCGGATCCTGATAGATATGAGAAAGAGATAAGAACAAGTGGTACAACATAAGCATGTCTGCACTAGTTTTATCATGGCAGCACCTGCATAACCCATCTTCTAGAAAAATAATGATTTATCAGTGAACAGTCAGAGAGAAACATCTTCCAGGCAGTCTATAGAGGCCTTGAACATATAGGCATGTATCTCAGTATCATGCCTCTATCCAGGCACTTTCTACATTCACAAACTTCGAATGGTTTTGCTAGAAACTTGAGATGAATTGGCTTATTTTGTTTATTTTTGCAATAAAGCAACTTCATTTCTTTTTCCAGGCTTTGATACTCATCTAATACAGCAGACCAATTTGATAACTAATGCCAAACAGTTCTTTCTAGGTACATGATTTCTCAGAGAGATGCATCTTATTAGATGTTCCTGCTCACAAATTGGAACATGCTCCAGTTTCAACAAAAGGGCATACAACAGTGTAAATTTATCAAAATAAATGCTTAGAAGAAATAGCAATTGCTTGAGACTAAGTGTAATATTTTACCTCATTAATACCATATTTTGGGCAGAAGAATCGACTGACAAAATCAAATTCAGAATCAGGAGGAGCAACCCCTGAAACAATTAAGCCTCGTCCAGGACATTTCAGTATGGCATCAAACTGTGGCTCTATCTCAATAACAGATTTTCCAGATGCGAGCACAACCTGCAGTCAATAATCTTTTCAGAAAAGACTAAAGAGATCTAATTACAAATCCCCCTGTCACCAAATATATACCATCCCTCTTTCATTATGTTACTCAAACACTGTACTTGAAGATCTGGTAACAGCATAAAAGCATACAAGTTTCAAATCATAAATTGACAGCAATAAGAGGTGCTCTTTTTTTTTATTATTGGGTACTAACAAGAGATGCTCTTTGCTTTTGCAAGAAATATAAATAAATAAATAAAGGAAAGCAGGACTATAATTCATGCCACTTCTGTTTATCCTACTACTATTTCAAAAGTTACTTTTATCTGTCTCCAAGAAAATGGAAGAAATTGGATCCAATTTATAGTAAAAGACAGGCCCAGAAGAGAAATCAAGAAATAATAGATTAAAGAAATTACAAAGAGATCAGATGCGGTAGTTGTCCTCTTGACATCAATGAGAGGAGCACCATTCAAGGCTTTGGTAATAGCTGAAACCTCAGTAGAATTGAATTCAGTGATGGGAACGGTAGGAAAATTCAGTTCAATTAGAAAGCAATCATGTGCTCCATCAGTCTGAATTCCGGAGACATCGGTTGGATCAACATCTGGAACCTTTTTAGCAGTGAGGATTCCGGAGAGTGTGTCAAATTCAATTATGTTTGAATTTACCAAACCGGTTGCAAAGAGAGTGTGCGCAGATGCTAAGGTTGCATGCCCACATAGCTTAACCTGCCAAAAAAGGCAGAGTACGATTATCTAACACACAATTGAGAGAAAGAAAGAAAAGTCTAATGCACATTCCAAGTAGGAATGATTGCATTGTGCCCTGTCATTTCCTATATTACCAATTACAACCGGGTCAAGTTCCTAAGTTCAATCAAGGATACTTGAGCTATTGAACAAGCAATCGGCCCATGAAGCATTTAATAGGAGAATATGAAATTATCATGAAACTATTAATGACGGTGTAGGGAATCGAGAAAAACTGACCTCAGCAACCGGGGTGAACCATCTAAGTCGAAACCGGGGGTTTGGAGAGGCCGGGTTAGTGATCCGGGTCAAGTAACCAGTCTGAGAGAGATTAAACTCAGTAGCCACTGCTTGCAGCCATTTCTCATCTCTCTCTTCCTCCAACAAACAAACCGCTGCTGGGTTTCCCTTGAAGGCTGAGTCAGTGAATGCGTCAACCTGTTCAAGAATCAAGATTCAAGATTCAAACCCACTTAAGACTCGACCCGACTCATTCTTTTGAAGGTAGTAAGGATCAGCACATAAAGAAGCAAACAAAGAGAGATTACCACATAGTATTTGACGGGTGATTTAGCCATGTTGTTCATACAACGATTCGAGTTTGAGAAAAGAGAAAGACTCTCACTTTTGTTGGAGTTGGAACAGATGACTTCAGTTTGGGGGGTATTTATCAACAAGCGTACATCGACATGTTCATTATGTTACAGTAGGATAAATGGAGTTTAAATATTGTGAAGTACGAAAATGACAACATAGTTAATTTCGTTACACTTGTTTATTCAAAATCTTGACCCCATTACACCCCATCAGTTTTTGGGAAGAAGAGGCACTGCTCTGTTCTAAGTCTTCTTTCTTACCATTTTTTGTCCTTTTCTCCGAGGTATAATAATATAATAGATACTAACATCAACTGGTAAAAGTCAAAGAACTGTGTTTCTTTTTCTTTTCTAAATTACTTGGGTACTTTTGGCTGCTAGTCTTCTATCATTTTCTCGGAACCTACAAGCAGGAAAGAGTCAAAGAATTGTATTTCTCTCTTTTCTTTTCCTTTCTAAATTACTTGGGCACTACTTTTCTCTGATCTTCTTTTTCTGGTCTTTTTCTGATCTTTTTCAGAGAATAAGTACTAACCACAGATTAGTGAAAGTCAAAGAACTGTATTTCTCTTTTCTTTTCTTTTCTTTTTTCCCAAATTACTTGGGCACTACTCTCATCAAGTCTTCTTTCTTTCCATCTTCGTTCCTTTCCTGCGAGGTATTATAAGTAATAATTGGAAAAAGTCAAAGAACTGTATTTCTCTCATTCCTCTTTCTTTCTAAATTACTTGGGACCCATCCTTTTCTCAGAGGGATGAAAGACAAAGAGTACTTTGCTTCTTTCTTTCCACTTTTTTAAAGTCAAAACTAGGACTTGACATTTCTTTTATAAAGCTCACCACAACCAAATTAATTTTTCCCTGCATTTGCTAAAGCCTGAGTTGGGCTCTGTCCACGAGCAAAAGGAATTTACCAATTTTAATCTAATACTTCATCAGAGAAGGGATTTCTAAAAGGCTGTTGAAATTGTTGAGCAAGAAATGTTTAGGCAGGGAGAGGATTTTCCCTCCAATGGATCAGCATTCTTTGGAGCATCCTTGGATGGCACCAAAAATCAAACATAAGCAAATTTTACTTAATAGGAATTGGAAAAGAAAAACAACAGCCCATGATCATATCCCTTTCTCGGATTTTCTTCCTCTAAATTTTAACCAGAATAACTTGAATATGACTTATGGTCTTAAAAGCCACAAATATCATGAGCCATTTCAGCTGTAAAATAAACACTCAAAAAAAAAAAAGGGGGTAGCTGTTGACCAGGAACAGATATACGGGACTATCCATATAAAGTACAACAAGAGTTTGAAGGAATCACGTTTCTTAACTAGACCCTAAACTTGCAATCAACCAGTTTTGTTGACTGGAAGAAATTATAAATTTAGCCACCCTAGCTTTGTACAGGTGATGACTAAAGGCAAATGAATTACTTCATCAAGATACATGAAGTTAGAGTGCAACATTGCAAACCAATTTTATTTATCAACATGGATGAGAATTCCTGCCCATAGAACTACCAAATGCCCTCCTTTGACATTTTCAGGAAATGGGACAACGTGAGATTCGGGAGCTCAACCACACCCGTCTTCTTCCTCTTTATCCTTGTCACCTTCAGTGACTTTGCATCCTTTGACTGCGTAACTGTTACCGAGACCAAGTTGTAGAACTGTTCAAGGAAAGAATTAGTAAACTTTCACCATGTAAGAAATCCTTCTACAACAATAAATGCACTGGTTATAGGGGGCATCTAAAGCAGATAATGCAAGAATCAAATGCAAAGCCCTTTTCTAGACAATATTTTCCATTTAATAGGAATGGCTCACATCCAGTTTGGACCAACTCAGCATTTTTGCGAAACCTAATTGCTTAATTAGCATTTAATGAAGCCTCCACATTTAAAAACAAAAAAAAAAATTTGATGGGATTGATTACCTCACAGACACCATGCAGCAATAATCTGTGGAAAGGATCTTGGACCTGTAATTCAAGGACATCTCCATCTCCACTTTCCTTGATGAAGGTTCTTATGCAATCCTGAAAATAAAAATGAAGTTTATTCCTCCTAACAGTAGCATTACGTATTTAAACTGGGTTATACAAATACACAATTATATGTGAAGTTGCATAATAACAAGCCAACTCAGCCTTTTACATTTACACCTAAGCCAAAGCCGAAAGACTACTTGAACTTGGGTTGGTCATATGTCAAATTATATTTCACTCTCGTACATTAGTTGCCTACTTATTTTTGTAGTCAATGACATAAAATTTTCAACCACAAATCTGCTCTCTAGCCTTTCAAGCATATACATTTCAACATTCCAACTATTATGGGTGATGGAACACGTCTGGAGCCTAGAGTGCTACTAAACAAAGCTAACCCACTAAACCTGTCTTAACCAATATTTAGGCCTTTGATTATGGCACAAATATTAAGCTGGGATCTATAGCATAGTGACATTAATCCAGCCAGTACCATCCCACTTGCACATGAAAAAGGCAAACAAATTAGAAAGAAGATCTTTTGCAAACAAATTAAAAGCAAAGCTCAAGAGAAGACCCACTAACAATAATCATTCCTCCGCAAGCAAAAGCAAAATCATGTACCTCATAGCCTGCAATAAGCTCTGAAAGAAAACTACGTCTTAGTGCCTCCCTTGTTCGACAATCAATTCTTTGCCATGCATTCAAGACAGCCATCTTATCACCATCACCATGAAATTTCTTCTTCATAGATGAGCTATTTAAGGCACCAATAATATTTGCCTAAGAAGAGGAAGAGACAATGGCTTTAGCATGCTGCACATTACATGCCACTCCCACACCATAATCTAGCTAGATTATTAACAATAAATTCAACTTACAATCTAAATGAAGTTAAATGAGGCATTAAGTGCTCATGCAGAAAAAAAGGCAAGCAAAGAATGGAACTTTCTTATCATACACTTACCTTCAGTGATAATTTCCAAATACTGGAAATTGGTTAAGTTCATCTTCTTCAATTACAGAAACTTTTAAAGAGATTGAAAAAGTTTTCATGAACAAGGGAAGCAAAATGACCTCTTTATCCATGTCTATATTCCTAAACTTGTCCCATTCTCCAATGTTCGTCATGCAAAATGCTGATGGTGGCACATCATCACCTGTGAATGAATTCGAAAATTCATATTAATATCATAGACTCTGGACTAATTGGCTAAAGAAACTACTGTGGTGGACTGCTTGTGATTTCAACAGACAAAACAAATCATCATGAGTAAAATGAGACACCAAGGCCATTAAGTATGCTAGACAACAATCATGTTTTCATCCCTTTAGTTATCATGAATTAACTATTGTACCCATTTTACTTAGGCATCAATGAATAACAGTAATTGAGATTTAGTGGTCACTACACAGAGCATACAGTGAAATGAGAGTTCTTCAGTAGGATATATCTTTACCCCATGGTGGTGGAGCAAATAAGCCTCTGATTTCTTCTGCATTCAACCGAGGAACAAGTTCCATCAACAAACGATCATTTAGCCATCTCCGAGAACGTCGATTTGAAACCTGCAGCAAATAAACAATCATTTGGGGGAATGGATAGCTTCTTCCAGAAATATCCAAAACAAATACAGAAATGAAACCAATAACTCAAGCAGCATAAAACAAGGTTCGCAAAAGAAATGAGCTAGATGAAGAGTAAAATCAAAGAGACCAATATTTCAATTGGAAGGATCACATCTCAAATGTTCTGGAGATTTGCAAAAACAGGTCAAATCAATCCAACACAAACCACCAAACAAATGAAATTTTAATCATTTCATTTTCTGATATTGATACCACAATGTGGATCTCACAATCGACATATCAAATGGGAAATTAGTCTAAAATGGGCCCATTAGGCAGCTATAAAGAACGTTACTTTTCCGGTCAAGGTCTCGAGAAGCTCAATCTTCTTCTCAATCGTGAGTCCACGGGATTTTCCATTTTCTCCTGCCGACAATGTAAAACAAACATCACCGAATTTTCCCACAAGGGAAAGCTTTGAATATTTCTCAAAAGGGCATAGTTTTGTCCACATGACACTATAACAATTAAAAGACCATATGAACAAAAATTAACAATCAAACCGATATGGGTTTTCATCATCAACACAAAAAAACAGAATTAATTGAAATACACAGATAAAAGTGTTACCTTTACGAAGCTCAATCAAGGGAGATGAAAGGAGAAGGTCTGCTTCTCTTCGCAGAAACTCGGTAGTCGCCATGACTGTGATTGATTCCTTCGATAATTGACTGATTTAGGTGACGATCAGATCTGCAATTGATGGATATTTTCCTGACGATTTTGTGGAGGAAACAGAGATGAGAAAGCTAATAACCTTGAACCCAAAAGCGGCCTTACCCAAATTATGAACTGGGAAACACAGGAATATGCCCTTTTCCGACAACTTGTGAATCTGTGATGCTAGTGAAATATTGATTTGATCTTCTCAGATTGAGCTTATCCTAAGCCAAAACAAGTAAAAAGCTTGATTGCTAAAGGCTGCTTCTTCGGTTGTACGTTTTGGACGAGATTGCCCGGTTCGGTGTCGAAGCCTGAAGAATTGTTCCAAGTTCCAACGTACAATTCGATGCAGCTGGGAATGGCAGAGGTCGTTGCAAGACACGTGTGATTTTATGTGGGAGAAGGAAAGGAAGCCACCGGCCCACCGAGGAATATATTTCGTATGATTCTCATTGATTCTTTCCGTGCTCTTCTTCACATTTCGTTTGTATTTTGGATAAATTAAAATTATGGCATTTCTTTTGAAAGGTCTAGTGGTTGGAAAAAGTCCAAATTAACCCCTCAAAATTTTTTTCCTTTTCACTTTGGTCATTGGGATAAATCAAGTTCTTCCATTTCTATATTGACATCAATTAATTCTCTTTACCCTTTCCATTTTCATACGTCTTCTCTTTAATCTTTCTATCTCTCCTTATTTTCATTAATTTTTTTAGTTGAGTTTATATCGTGTCAAACTTGAAAACTTTATATAATTTTTTAAATTAAATTGAAATTATTTAATTCGTGATATTAAATTCAATCAAATACATTATAAGATTTTTTTAAAATTTGACCTTTCTACGTTTTTACACGTACTATATTTTTAAAATATTTTTAAAACAGAACATTTATTCTTTTAAAGAATATTATGAGAATTTCAATTTTAGACACTATCTTATTATAATTTGACCGATTTACCGGCCTTTCTAATCAAAATAAAAAATAAATATTACGAAGATCAAATTTCAGAAACGAGGAAGGGCATAAGTCTCCAAAATTTTGAGCCCGATAAGGCCCTGCCAGAGCCCGGCCGTGGTTCTCCCTCTTTTAGGCCCAAATAAACAGTAGAGTTGAGAGTAGTGTAGGGGTAAAATAGCAATTTCGGTAGATCCTTCACCACCTCTGCAATGACCTGTCACAAAATGGTACGTACCAATCCCCTCAGCAAAGGTGACAGCCAAAGACGCTTCCCTGCCCGGTGCCCATTTCTCTTCTCTCTCTCTCTTCCCTTAAACCCTAGATTTGTAAAACCCAACCTTTTATCACCAATGTAAGTTCCTCTTACTTTGATATATGATGTGAGAGTACATGAATATAAGTCACACTTACAGATGCATGCTGCATTTTGTTTATAGCAGAGTTGCCTTGACCAAATCATTCTTCAACTTTGAATCCAAGGTTTTGTTTGTTTGTATTCATTTCTTCTGTTGCCATATGATTGTTTAACATGGGTATTTTTTATATCTTCAAATCGTAGGAACTTTGTTGTGTTTTACTGAGTTTTGTGTTCTTGACTTGTAGCGTCAATTTCTTTCTTCTTTAGATATGGTTGCATATGAGCTGTTTGTCATTGTTTGCTGGGGTTTCTTTGCTTTGGCCTGTTGAGGTTTTACAATAATTTTGTCCTTGAATGTTGTATTATTTTGATGGGCTGTGAACAAAAGATTGAGAAGATGATGGCAAACTCATGGTTTTTACCTTTTCAGTAATTTTCTACATCCAAGTTTTGGTTTTTCCCCTCTGTATATTCCTCTTGCTCTGTTGCGTATTGACGGTTCTTTAATGCTACTTCTACAACTCTTTCTTGACATAAACTTGTCTCTCATGAGCTAAGATATTTATAATATGTTCTTTTAATGCTTAAATTTGAAATATTCATGTTATTGCCCTGTTTTATCTTCTCAAAGCTCGTTTTCAACTAGGTTAACTGGATAACATGTTCTTTCCTTTTGAGTATAATCAGTCATTGTCAGTGTTAAATCTTTGATTGAATAGTACTATTAGATTGAACTTTGCTGGTTGCATTTCATTATAAATTCTTTTATCTGTTTCACCTTCTTTGTTTCCACTGCCCACATCCCCACGTTTTGTTTATCACTCTTCAATTATCCTTATAGTTTCTTCAAATGCTGATTAAATTGTAATCATGGTAGTCCAAGTGCCTCCTGAACATTTGGCCAGGCATTATGTTTTTACTTGTACTTCAGTTCCAAGAGATGGAACTGTTAACAATATCCTTGGGGTATTGGTTGTTGCTCTGGTATTCATGTTATATTTAACTAAGCAAGTCCTGGTTATAGGATAAATTAATCCATATGCTCCAGTTTTTCTCTTTTCACTGGGAGTAACCTCATTTTTCATGCTAATTGCTGTAATATATTGATCTGTTAGTTATAAATATTTTTTTTTATTTTAGTAGTAGTTGATTTATTCTTTATTTTTTACTAGTTAAGAATCGAGTGAGTTTACTCTGGGAATATGGATGGACAACAAGGTCGTGAGAACCCTCTGATGTCACTGAATTCTGGTGGGAGTGCCAGTGATTTCTCTTATGACTATGTAAATGATCCAAACCCACACTTTCCTATGGCAGCTGGAAGAAGTGAGAACCAGCTTAGTCCCCAGTCATTATCTCAGTGGATTGATTGTCCCAAAACACCTCACAGTTATGTTGAATTTCTAACAGAAAATCTTGAAAAGGTTCCTACTGCAGAAGTCTTAGAGAGCATTGGTTCTCCAGTTGGCGGCATCCATGCCCTTGATGGGATCTCCGAAATTCAAAGAGAATTGCTGCATAACAATGCAGGAAAGGCTTTCGGCTCTCAACCTGACGACTATTCCCTAGAGTCCGAGCATGGGAAGTTAAAGCTATCTGCCTACACTACCAACAGCAACAATTGTGAAGCTTCAGCAAGCGTATAAGAAAACGGCCTCATAAATTTGATTGTTATCATCTTTCTTTCTTGTAGGGGTAATTTCTGATAAATTTTTTTTGCTATTAATTTCAAGACTGATTATGTTTGTATCTGACAGGAAAGATTTTTGAGGCCACATGATAGACTATCTGTGAGCAGATTTTCAAGCTCAGAATATGAGTCCCATGCACAGGTGAAGTTCTTCTTTCTCCATCTTCAAATTATGTTGCATCCATCGAAGAGTGTTGCCACAAGAACCTGTTCAAACTTGGAATTAGTAGAATGCTGACAATGCAACATCATTTCTTTCAGCAAACTCATACTTTCTGGATGCAAGAACCAAATGAAAATGATTGTAATGTTTTTCAACTTCAACCGAAAGAAACCATTTCTGCATTTAGTTTCCTGTCCCAACCACATTACAGTGTACGCAAATCGAGAGCTTCTGGAAGTGATCGTGTAAGCAAATCATCTTTCCTAGCCTTTAAACATACTAGTTTTACTGTGAATCTGAACATGCACACATTGATGGTTATTACACTCGCATTCTGGATATCCATGAATCTGGAATCTGGATGTTGACTCATTGTTTAGTTGGATTCTTAAAAAAATTTTCAATGGATGCATTTTTAATTTTATTTCAAATTCCTTTTCTATAATACAGCAACGCAGGCTACGAATTGCTGAAAGTATCAGAGCATTGCAGGAACTGCTTCCAAATCCTGTAGAGGTAATTTATTTCTATACGGACAAGCATAAAATGTATCATTAGGAAGCTTAATCAGTTTATAACCTCATTTCCCCTGTATTCTCAAAAAGCCTTTCTCATTCAACTTCCTTTGCATTTTACTCATATGAACCTATAAATTAGCTGCTTTTGTGATTAAGTTGCATAAAAAATGCACAAAACTCTATAGAAGGAGCCATGGACGAGGTAAGCAGCAAAATTGCATCACCAAATGTTCTTTTATCGTATGGAGGAGCTTTGGTTCTTCTTCTTCTGTTTTTTTTAGTAGGAAATGCTTTCATCCACTGATTTATCACATTTTACTTTTGTAGCGGGGTCAAGCAACTGCACTGGATGATATTATTGACCATGTCAAGTTTCTGCAGTTGCAAATGAAGGTAGTTGTTCATCTGATTTTGTTAATATATCATGCTACAAGTGCATTCATAAGCATATCCTTTCTTTTTGTTTTTTTGGAAAAATGCATACATGTATATATCTGTTTACACTTCCACACCATTGCATTACAATCATATGCAACAGAGGAAAAGTTGGATGCAGTTTGCTTGAACAGTCAATCTTCACTCTTTGGTTACATTCTTTGCTTACCGTTATAGATACTATAGGCTTTCACCCATCATTGTGTGAAGACATATTGTAGAATATCTCTTTAAGTTAATTGAAATGTTTAACTGATTATATTTGCGGGTTAACAAAACCTAGGGATGTGCTGACCAGAAATTATGAGCTGCAATCAATCCTCTATTCTTTCTAGATTGTACTTTTTTTCCTTAATTATGTTCGGCCAACATGCTAGTCCTAAGCATCATTATCATTTTGACAAGATTAAGTTAATCTGATGGTTGGCTAAGATGCCAACCATGGTGCTAACTATTTTCATAATATACAAACAATGGGCAGGTTTCAATTGGAGATAGAACAGTTGTCTGTAAACCTATACTATTTTTTTTCTATTTTCAAGAAAAAAATAATGATCCTTGAATTACATTTATCTTATCCCTGATTGGCCTATAGTTCAAAAGGGAGCGCATTGGACAGTATTCATAGTAGCTTCATCAGAGTAACACACTCCTAACATTTTGATCTAAATTACTCTATAGTTTTATTGCAATGATATCAAGCATGCTGTTGATTTTAGATTTATTCATCTCTCCATGAAAATATATATATTGGTAGCACTGTTTTGAAGTGGAAATTCTATTGTGCAGGAATTAAGTCGAAGCAGATTGGGAGGCGAACCAACTTCTAATCCTTTCGTTTTTCTTGAGGTTTTAGCCTCATGCCCTTACTATATAAGAGAGTTATAAAAATGAATCTTGGGAATGTTTCTTTGAATGAAGTAAACCTGCGTTTTGAATTCCCAGGGATATGGTCACTATGCTCTCCATGAACAGATGATGAACGAACCTCTTGAAGAGATGATGGGGAAGTTACTAGAGATAAATCCGCCAGCAGCCACTCAGCTGTTAGAGAGCAGAGGCCTTTTCATGATGCCCAGAGCACTGGTTGATGGCTTGCACAGAGTCTCGTAGATAGTCCATACTTCACTGCCCTGCCTGCTTACAATAGTTGTTACTGTTCAATTACTTTCATGGTGAAAAATACGGGGTAACTGCTCCAACTAAAGGCTATTATCCAAGTTCCGTTTCTTTTGTAGAAAATAGAGCCAAACTAGTACTAGTAGTTTCCAAAAATATTTTGCAGAACAACGGCTGATGTTGATGTGTTTACACTTGCATGTTTGCTACTGATTGAAAGGGACATCTGATTTACAAGTGGGAGTAAAATTGACAGTGATTGGAGCGCGGACTGATTCTGAAACGGGTTCTTTTCTTTTGGGTCAGGGTCAAGAGTGGAGCATGAGCGTCTCTACCCTAAATACAAAATCTCATGATTGTTGGTTTGCATTTAGACTGTGCTATTTGGGCCAAACTTTTGGCCCCGACACGTAGCATTGCCTTGTTCATCAAAAAAGGCAAAATTAATTCTCTTCATGGGGATTCTTTTGTTCTTCCAAGTCTTAATATCTAAGTTTTATTGCATTTTTTCTGTTCAATATATTTACAAATAATTTTTAAATTAATAAATTCTAATATATTTCTATATTATTAACTTAATTTAATCAGTAAATTTATTTATGAACTATGAATTTGGAGTTAATAATAATTAAATTGCATATCCTCAAAAGTAAGTTTCACGTATCTTCTCAATTGCAATGTAGGATCCTTAGGAACCATTGTTTTTCAAGATTTAATGATTACTAACTTCCGAATTAATGGTTTTCCCACATATGGAATAATCGAGGTCCTAGAAATTAGATTTTCAAAATGAGCATAGATTAGACCCTTTTGATAGGGGGCGACCTAGTTAACGTTATACAAGCCGTAATGTCAATCAGTAGTGGTACAAAAATGATTAAAATGGCTCCCACTTACAAAGATGATGAGATTAATTTGGTAGCATGTGTGATCCGAGCACGATGCAGTCCACAATGCCTCAAATGATAAGCCTTGGCTAGGTCCTATAGCTCCTAAATAAGCACCAGGCGCTGCCGCAAATAATTGAATATGTCTCCTAACAAAGGATAGCTGCTACTTAAGGCTATTGCTTGGGTTCATGCATTTTTAATTTGTCAATTCCGCAACGCACGTTTTCATGAGACGAAAATTTGCCTACTTTGTTTAGTGGGTGTAGGTATATATCATTCTTCACGCAGAAGCGATTCTCTTAATTTATCTGTATGACCATATCCTCAGGATCGTTGGTATTTAGCCAAAAAGTCATAGCAGCCAGCCACACAACCGCATGTAAGATTACAATTGCTTACGCCATTGTCTTGTATTTATTTTATTAGAAATTAATGAAGCAGCCGAGCTAGCATTGATTAATTGATGGGATGCGATCCAATCCGTCGTCTTGACATGGAAAATTTCTCCCAACTCAATGATTGAATCGTTACCTTTTTGGTGCTTTTCTAGAGTCCGGATTTCCATAACTCCGTCGGCATGATCTTATCGCATTGGATACAACCAAGGATGGGAAGAGAAGACGTGAATTAAAATTTCCATTTAGTCATGTTGATTGATTAATGATAACGCAAAGCAACAGGCTAACTGCACGAGCTTGATAAGCTGACAAGATAGCACTTGCATGAAAGTTTATCTCATACGAAACTCTCAAATCCTTGGTAATTTAGAGATTATCTTTCCTTTTTTACGTCATTTCATTTTTTTTTTCCCCTCCTCATGCTTTGCTTGCCCCTCGAGATGGATCCAGCATGTCTTCCTACAGTTTTGAGCTCAATCTTTTTGACTCATTAAAAGTAACTCTTCGTGAAAAACAAATGGAAATAACATTGAACATTTTGAAGCACCAAAAACTAGAGCATTGGGATCAGTGGGGCTGGTGCTTGGATAAGCTAGCTAGTTGACCACTCTGGGCCGCCTTTTTTGTTGCGTTAGAGTTGGTGGCTTAGGAGCTGTAGGGTTCCAAGTTGCACTAAATTTAGTGCTTCCAGAAACTCCAAAGCCTAGTGCTCTAACGTCTCCAACTTTAGTTTTGGACAGACTCCGTTTCTATCACTTAAATAATAGAGTTTCTGAAACTCTATCATTAGCCACTAATCATGATATGTACCTGAATATCACAATTCAATTATAATTAACATTATCCGAAAGTTTACCTTAAAAATATCACCTTTTTTGAGCATTCAATAGTAAATTTGATCATGATGATGATCCAACAAAAATACATATGCCACTTCTGGCTTGAAATGCGAAATCTCAACAACTTATCAAACAAAGTAGCTATTGGTGAAGAGCTAACCACTAAGCTAGACGTAAAAAGGTCACTAATTAAGATGGATATTATTGTGATAGTCTTGAATTCCAGCTAGATTAGTAAATTTTAATTCTAGTTAGACTAAGAACTTGTTCAGATTCTTTTTTAATTTTAGCTAAATTTAGGATACTAAATCCTAAATAGACTAAGATAAGACAATTGTACTTGGTCCTATAAAAAAGTCATATGGGCTTAAAGAATATCATTAAATCACGATAAAGTTTAGTGAGCACCTAGATCTAGAAGGAAAAATTTAGGTGTAAGTCGGACAAGAGTTATGAGTTTGAAATTGAACTTGTAAACTCTTGATTTTTCTTAGTGAATATTTCTTAACTGCAATGTCGTGGACGTAAGTCATCAGAAAATCGAACCATATAAATTTCTTATATTCTTGTGAGTGTGTTTGATTTTTTTTCTTTTTTTATTATATTGATTGCCTAAGATCTTGCTTGTGAGTTTGAAACTGAACTTGTAAACTCTTGATTTTTCTTACTGAATCTTTCTTTGCCGCTATGTCGTTGAAGTAGGTCATCAGAAAATCAAACCACATAAATTTCTTATGTTTTTGTAAGTGTATTTGATTTTTTTCTTTTTTTATTATATTGATTGTGTAAGATCTTAAGTGACTTTTTGAGATTATTCCACTATGTTCACAATAAATTGGTATTAGAGAATCAAAGTCTTAGGTTAATCTGAATCTCAAGATGATAGCTTCATTCACCAAGTACAAAATTGAAAAGTTTAATAGAATAAACGATTTAGTCTATGACATGTTAAGATGTGTGCATTATTAGTACAACAAGAATTATTGAAGGCATTAAAAGGGAGAGATCATCTTCTCTTGAATCTATATAATGGTGTAAAAAATGATATAAAAGAAAGCAAATAATGTTCTTATAAAGAAAGCCCATAATGCTATTCTACTAGCTCTATCTCATGATGTGCTAAGAAAAGTCACAAATGAAAAATCTATTATTATAATGAGGCTTAAACTCGAAAGCATTTATATGATCAAGTCTCTAATGAATTGGTTTTATGTAAAGCAACTATAGTATACTCTTAAAATGCGTAAAGGTATATTTGCTAATACTTATATTGATAAATTTCTTAATTTAAAGAATATTAACGTTAAAATTGATGATAAAGACCAAACCTATTTACCTACATCGTATAAAAAATTTGTAGACACTATGCTATATGGTTGAAACACCTTCACTTTTGAGGATGTTAGGGCGTTTCTAAACTCCAAAAAATTGAAAAAGAAGAAGATGGTACCAAAATGAAAATCAAGCAGTAAACTTGATTATGAATTAAGGGAGAAGCAAAGAAAAGAGTCTAGACAAAAAAGATAGGAAGACTTATTGGAATTATGGTAAGAAAGGACATTACCTTCAAGATTACAACAAATTCAAGGGTGATGAAAAGATCAAAGAGCTTAAAAATGTTGAAAACATGGTAAAAGACAAATTAAATACTTTTTAAGAAATTGATAGTGTTTTTACGGTTACCAACAATAACCTAACTAATATATGGGTCATGGATTCGGGTTGCTGATTTCACATATGTCCCAAGTGTGATTGGTTTACAATCTATCAATTTGTTGATAAGAGCAATGTATAATTAGATATGACTACTCTCTCCTAATTATTGGGATTGGCACTATCTGGTTCAAAATGTTTGATGATATGGTATGGTCACTTAAGGTGAAACATGTCTCTGACGTAAAATAGAACCCAATATCCTTACATTTGTTAGATAAGATGGGTAGCAAATTTAGTGACCAGAATGGTGTCTTAAAGTTGTCTAGAGGTGCCTTAATTATCATGAAAGGCAAATTGTTTTGGGGCTTTTATCATCTATTGAGAAGAATCGTTATTGAAACTATTTCTATAGTCCTATCCAATGATCTTGATGACAATGTCAAACATTTATGACATATGAGATTGGGTCATATAAGTAAGATAGGAATAACAAAACTGAGTAAGTGTGGTTTATCATGTAGTTAATAGATTGGGAAGCTAGATTTTTATGAGTATTGCATCTATGGCAACAGTGTTGAGTGAAATTTAGCTCTACAACTCATCGAACCAAAAATAAAGTAGACTACATTCATTAAGATTTGCGAAATCCTTCTCCGATGGCATCAAAATGACGATCATTGTACATGTTGATCTTCATTGATGAGTTTTGAAGGAATGTGTGGACGTATTTTATGAAGGAGAGTAAAATGTTTACCACCTTTCTACAATGGAAGGCATTAATCCAGAAGCAAATTAGGAAAAAAAGCAAGCAACTCTGAACACACAATAGTTTGGAAGCAAATGTGAGTTTGATCTATTCTGCAAGATTGAAAAAATCATTAGATATCATACCATTTTTCAAACACCACAACAAAATATTGCTGCATAGTAGATGAATTGAACACTTTTGGAGAGAGCAAGATGCATGCTTTATAATATTGATCTACCCAAAATATTCTAGATAGAAACTACCAACATTGCTTGTTACTTGGTGAATTGGTCTCCATCACTATAATTAAATTAAAGACTCTCAATAAAGTTTGGTCAATTAAACTTGTTGATTACTCTATATTAAGAGTATTTAATTACTCTGTATAGTTTTGAATTCTAGTTAGACTATTCTTTAATTATAGCTAGACTAGGATATCATAATATAATTAGATTAGGATAACACTTTGTACTTGATCTATAAAAAGGTCACATGGACTTTAAGAATATCATTAAGCCAAAGAATGACAGATTTGCGTATAAGTGGAATAAGGGTTGTGAGTTTAAAACTAATCTTGTATTCTCTTGGTTTTTCTTAGTGAATATTTCTTTGGTGTCCCCATAAATGTAAATCATAAAAAACCTTATTTACGTAAATTTCTTGTGTTCTTGTGAATTTTATTGAGTGAGATTTTTGATCATTTTTAAAATTATTTTACTATTTACAATTGGCATAATTAGGAGTTTGGGAATAAATGAAAGAGTAAGAATTTTTATATTATGTCCTTGGGACATCTTTCAAAGAATTGACTGCATTTCACTAATTTGCATTGATTATCTTAATTACTTTTCTCACAATAAAAAATATCAAATGGTATGAAATTCTATTCTTTCTTCAAGCTTTAGATTTTTTTTTTAAGATTTCTAACTCATGGGAATTGCATAATAAATTTGGCTTTTAAAATGCCCTTATACTACTAATAGCATATTTGGTATGAGGAATAATTAAGCTATTCCTCCTCTATTCCCAATTTTTCTTTTCCCCTCATTTGATTAGCAATAGCCTCAAGGAATGGCTATTTTTTAATACTAACTATTCCTCAAAATAAGCCAAAAGTCATGCTTAACTAAACCCAACCCCTTATAGTATTTGTTATTCCATGGGTGGGGGAATAGCTTTAAAAATTGAAAATACCAAAATATTCTTTATAAATGTAAAAATATCAACCCTACACATATAAATAACTTTTTTTTCTTCTCATTTTTCATTTTTCTTTCTCTCTTTCTCACATTCTTGCCTCTCTCTTTCTCTCTCTAACCTCCACTTACCACCGCAAGCGATGGTGGACGGTAGCAGCAATGGTGATTCCAAGGTCAGATATGGCTAAAAGTGTCAATCTAATGCTCTCTGGCAAAATTTGATCGAGGAGTTGTAGAATTCAGGATCCACGGCTTGATCTAGACACAAGAAGTACCAATTACAAGGTGCGCCAGATTGACATTTCATTATATCAGCTACGTTTCCAATGGTCGGCCAACAAAGAAAAAGAAAGGAAAAGGAAAAAAAGTTAAAAATTTATTTAAAAATTTTGAAATTATCAATATTTTAATATTTTAATTATAATAATGCTTAAATTATAAATAAAATATTAACATTTTAAAAATATTAATGTTTAACTTATTAAATTATTAATAAATTAAATTTTTAATAAAAATATAAATTGAAAAATGAAAAATACAAATAGAGAAAAAGAGAAAATTATACTAATATTTTAATAATAAATTTTTAAAACTTTAAAATGTTACAATTTTAATGAAAAAAATTAAATGATTAAAAAAGAAAAGTTTGCTTATTTTTGCCTTTTGGTATAAATTTTACTAAATTATATAAAGGGTTTCTTTTATAAAAAAAATCTTATTATAATAAAATGTTTAAGTTAAATATATATTATAAAAATTAATATTTTAATCATAATAATATTTTAATTATAAATAAAATATTAGTATTTTAAAATATTAATGATTAAATTTTAAATAAAATATTAATCATTAATGCTTTAAATCAATTATAAATTATTAATAATTAAAAAAATAAAAATAAATAATTATATATTATAATAAAAAATATTTTTATCTTTTTATCAACTATACCTTTATTATTCTAAAATACTATTTACCAACCGAACATTACAATAAATCATAATAATAATTCATATATTATTTCAAATCAAACTACATAATAACAATTCTTTTCTATTCCTACCTTATTCTCAAGGTCGATTTTTGGGTGAATCACCTTAGCAAGGGCTTTAGGCCCCCAATTTGGAGAGGCCTCAAATTTAGAAAGGCCTTTTAAGTTTATAATAATTATAATATAATTAATTATATAAAAAATATATAAAAATTAAAAAATATAAAAGTAAAAAATAATTAATAAAATTACTTATTCTTCACTTCTTTAATTATGTACGTAATAAATTTTAATTTTCTATCACTTCCTAATTTCTAAAATGATATTAGTTCTCAACTAGATTCTCTTACTTCCAATCAACTAACAATCATATGTATTTAACCATATCCAACAGCTATTTTTTTTTCACTCATTACTCTTATTTCCAATCAACATATTTAATTATTTTCAATAGATATTTTTTCCTATATATAAAACCAATTTTTTTTCAATGTATAATATCTACTTTTGAATTCTTTTTTTCTCATAATAAATATTTAAATATGTCAAATCAAAAATATGAATCTAGTTATTCAAAGCTTTAAAAGAAAAAGAAGTGAAAGTTTAATTCAATCTTAAAAAGGGGCACTCGATAAATTTTTTACAAGTAATAAAAATAATGAATCAGAAATTATTAATGAATGTTCCTTAAACGAATAAGTTAATAATCTTAAAGAGTTAGATGATGATGAAATACTAGAACAAGAAGTTAATGAAGAGATTCAAAATGATTATAGAAATCATGATGAAGGTGATCAACTTATTAATTTAAATGATTGCATTCTTAAAACTATTTATAATCCAAGTCGATGGACAAATATTGATACAATTTAAGAGATTTATTAGTAGAAAAAGGTCCAATTAAAGTTAATGATTTAAATTTTCCTAAAGATGGATTTTTAAGATTTTTTTCTTCTACATACTATATTCAAAAGTTGACAAATGAGAAGATGCATGAAAAAAGATTACTAGTTTATTCAAAAGACTTAGATAGAGTATTTTGTTTTTGTTGCAAATTGTTTAATTTGGCACCTAGTACAAGTAAACTAGCTAATGTTAGCACTAGAGATTGACGAAACCTTAGTGCTAAGCGTAAGAGTCATAAAATGAGTAATAAGCATATTACTAATATAAGTTCTTGGATTCATTTAGAAATGATATTGTTGAAAAATAAAACTGTTGCATTTAAATGTGGTGCATCCACGTAGCAAGTAACTTTATTAATTATTTGTGGATAATTAAATAATATTTAATTTATTAATAGTAGATATTATTTTGATATAACTTAATTCAATGTTTGAGATAGGATATAAATTTAAATTTAATTTGTTTAAATTTAAATTATCTATCCATTATATTTAAATTTAATTTGTTTAAATTTAAACATAATATCTATCTCTATATTCCTAATACGCCTATAAATAGTACATAAACGTACTAATTTCAACACACAGAAAAAGAATGAACGTGAGTTCTTCTGTAAGTTAGAAAAACCAGAAAAAAAAAACTCTTTTTTTTTTCTTTCTCTTCATTCTTGAGGCACCATCAAAGGTCAAAGGGTTTTTGAACGTGTAATTACTTGTGGAGGACTTTAGTAGTCGTTCCATCACAACAAGAGTGAAAAAATTCTCATTATTATGTACACGAAGGAGGATTTGTAAAGCAAGCTTATTCGATCAGAAAAAAAGTGAAATATTTATCTAAAAAGGTAAGCCCACTTTGCAACAAAAACAATTAATAACAGTGTTCAAGAACAAACAAAAAGAGATGAAGAACATTGAAAAAAAGTATTAACAAGAATTCTTGTTGTTGTGAAAACTAGAATGGAAGAACCTAAAAGTATTAAAGAAGTTTTAATAGTTTTTTTAATTTTAATAAAAAAGATTCTATTTAAATATTTTATTTTATTCTTTTAAATTTATTGAACCGTCTCTGTTTATTCTATTCTCACAAAATATCTATTTTATTTTATTCAACGAACCAAATATGCCATAACTTTGAGTTTACAACACTTCTTTCCTATCATTTTCTTTTTTTTTTCAATTATTTACAAAAATAAATAAATAGTACCTAAAGTCAATTAACAAAATAAGTAATAAAAATTGTAGTCGTAGTTGTTTGACACACTTTCGTATAGTATGTGGATTACATCTAAACCCAACCCCACTGAAAAGCAGACTTCTTATGAACACACCAATGGGGCACAGGATGAGATTACACTAACAGTAAGTTTGAGGTTCAGTCGGACGGGACAGCTACCTGAAACTGGACCAGGAGACGACTATCTGTTGGGTCGTTCTCCAGCTGGAATAGAAGATAAACACACGTCAAGACTAAAAATCAACACGTGTGACTGTAAGAGGGATTCAAACGGATTCTGCAGTTTACGGGAACAATGTCGACTGATGATCAAATCTTTAAATTAGGTGAGGGCGATCCATCACCGGATTTTGCCCAACAGGTACGGAGAGAAGACTTTTTTGCGCAAATTTAATTATTGATATCCCAAATATTATATACATTAATCTTCCGAATCAAGTAAAAGACTTTCATACTTTCACATCTATGCCGTTCTAAAAGGATTTCGAACCAAATGTATACATGTAAATATACATATATATATATATATATATATTTCAAGTAATTATTTTACTTTCAACAGATCTAGGAAGAAAAAGCTTTTTAATTGTTAGATATCAATCTTTCGGTGCTGTTTTTTTCTCTTAATTTTAATTTAGAAAAAACAAAGAAAATAGATTCATGCGAATCATTTTTTTTTATAGGTCAAACCATGATCGTGAATTTTTTTGAATTAATAATCAAATGATGTTTGAGTAAATTATCTTTTTGGTCAATTGATGCTTTTAAAATATTTTATATTGAACACTTAATTTAAAAAAAATATAATTTTGATCATCAATATTTATAAGTATTATTATTTATATCATTTAATGGCTAAAAGGTAATAATATATCCATGTCATTCTGTTTTGACGGAATGATATATTCACATTAGTTGCCCCGTCATGTGAGAATATTTTTTAAAAAAATAAATTTAATTTATTAAAATTTTTTTATTATAATGCTGTCATAAAAATATCATTTGATAAAAAAAATACTTTATTTTAAGTAATACTTTGTCATTATATTTTAAGTAACACTTTCCATTTTGGAATCCAAACCCTTATTCTGCAACTCTTTTGACTTTTTTACCGGCTCAGAAAAAACGATCAATATGTGGGCGGCTACATTTTTAATTGTGGTTTTTTTGAGAAAGTAACCACATGATTCGTATTTACTTGAATAAGTTTAATTTGTCAAAAAATTTGATGCGTCTCGCACATTCATCAATCGGCTAGCTCATCGGAAAGAGTTTACAAACTAAACTCAATTGTTTTTCTTCTAAACGGCATGATCGTGACACTCGGAAAGAAAGTGAGGTGACTTCTTCCACGGTTTGATGCCAAATCCGCGGCCATGTATACCACTTGGAGGAGGAATCGTATGTTTAGCCAAAGGAAAGCGCCATCTGCAGTAGAGTACAGCTACAACCAGGATAACATTCCCTTGTCACTGTAAGAATCTGTTAAAGTTTGCTGCAGATCATGGTCAACTTTAAAGTTGAAGTACACATCTGCCATTTGATTGTTGCGTTATTGCTAATGACTTTGTTACTTGCTAACTATGCTGGGAGGGAACAAGGTGTAAAAAGTCATACATATGTATTTTCAGGCTTTTCTTCCTCTTTGTATTTATTCCAGGAAAATCTCAACGACTTATTACCAAAGTTTAAAAGCTAAAATCTAAAGTGCAAAGCATGATCAGGAATGTAATCTGCACATATTTAAATTCTGGGTCAGAGTTTTTTAATCCCATCTTCTTCAATGGCAGGCGTGGAAAGCTAGGCACTTAAGATTATGACCATATATTGTGATGCAGGACAAAAATTCGGGACGAAAATCCTACTTAAAAACCATTTTCTTCTACAATTTGGTAGTAGTATAACCATATATAGAAATATCAAATCACCAAAAGAGAACCATTTTTTGAGTGCTTTTGGGCACAGTGTGACTTTCCACGTTATCGGAGGGTCCAATCTTAATATAAATACGACAGAGCTTAAAAATTTAAAGAGCTAGACTATAACCAAAGCAATTGAACTTTGAGAAGGAATACCAATAAACCCACTTTTTCTTTGACTAGAGAGATAGATTAGAAAGGGAGACTGCAAGTTGACCCCTTTGGCATTGCCTATAAATTGGTAGTTTGCTCCAGCTTGTTATGACTCGTGGAGTTGGTTTGAGCTTAGAAGAGAATCATAATTGTCTTTGCTACTTCCTTCACACTCTTTATTTGCTGCACGCGCACAGAATTTTCCGCTCCCAAGAAAATCTTCATTGGTATTTTCTAAGGCCTTGTACGATCATTCTTTGGACTGTCATACTGGAACCTTCCTCAGGTGCTGCACAGACTTAAAAAGGTAAGGTTTCCAAAAGGACAAGTGTTTGCATGTTCATTTATTGTTCACGGTATTCCGAAGCCGAGGTACAATATAATTGAAATGAGAGTTTTTAACTTTTTACTTAAAATGTTGCTGTTTCCTGATAGGTAAATCATGATGAGAATTTCCCTGTCTATGTGCAAACAAACAGTGGTTTTACCGGACAGAGCTTCTGGGATGCTGAATTTGGTGGACTTCTTTAGTCCTAGGCGACAAAAAGAGAAGGTTGTGATCCTACTGGGAGCAACAGGAACCGGCAAGTCAAGACTCTCCATTGACCTTGCAACCCGATTTCCAGCAGAAGTTATCAACTCAGATAAAATACAAGCACACGAGGGACTTGACATAGCCACCAACAAAATCACCGAGGACGAGCGGTGCGGAATTCCACACCATTTGCTAGGTGTAATAAATCCCAATACAGATTTTACAGCAACAAATTTTGTTGACATGGCTACACATGCCATGGATTCAATTTTGTCCCGCAGCCAGCTTCCAGTTATAGCTGGAGGCTCCAATTCATACATTGAGGCCTTAGTTGATGACAAAGACTATAGATTCCGATCAAAATATGAATGTTGTTTCCTTTGGGTGGATGTAGCAATGCCAGTGCTCCATCATTATGTATCAGAGCGAGTAGATAAGATGGTTGAAAATGGAATGGTGGATGAGGTGAGGAAGTATTTCGATTCCAACGCAAATTATACACGGGGGATTAGGAAAGCCATTGGAGTTCCTGAATTTGATCGCTACTTTAGAGCTGAACCACTTTTGGACAAACAAGGCCGTGCTAAGCTGCTGCAAGAAGCAATACAAGAAATCAAAAGGAATACGTGCAAATTGGCTTGTCGCCAACTGGAGAAGATCCACCGGCTGAGGAATAAGAAGAATTGGAAGATACACAGGCTTGATGCCACTGAAGTTTTTCTCAGGCGTGGCAAAGAAGCGGATGAGGCATGGGAAGAGTTTGTAGCTGGTCCAAGTACGGAGATGGTGGCAGAATTTCTATACAATGTCCGCTCTGAGGCTCTGGTCACTAAAGCTGCCCGTAGAGAATACATTGCTCAGTGCCTTGTGGCCTAATGCTGTAAAATCGTATCTGACCCAGGAATAACTAGTGAAGTGATACATTTCAGTGTTAAAATAATGGAGATATGCTACTTAATGGAAGTCACTTTGGAATTTCATGGCCCCTTCCATTTAATGATGTGAAAGCATTTTTTCCTTTTTTTTCTTTTTGGTGTCCCATCAGTTGAGATACCATTTTTTTTCTTTCTGATATATATCAGAAAGCAGCCTAAGACACCTTTATCTTGCCACTTGAACTGCAAGACACAATCAAGTGATGCAATTGTTTAAACTGGTTACTGGGATTGTAAACTGTAATGCAAATTTTGGGAGAAACGACCCATGTAAATGTAAGTTTCTTTTCTTTTTCTTTCGGCAAGACATGCTGCTGTTAAGTTCATTGTTGAGACTTGAGAGAGTAGAACAATTTTATCGAAAACATCAACTTCTCACGACACTAGGAACAGTCAAACAGCAGCAAGCACAACAGAAATGTATGTACTTGATTAAGCGGCCGTACAGTTGGAAAGCAACCTAAAAACCGATGCAATTGCTTGCTGACTTGCTCATAATATTTAGTGGGGAGAGATTGTTGAAGCACACGCCTGCTGCTCATGCCCATTGCTGGCTGGTAGCCGCTCAAGATTCTCTATAGCCACTTGTCAAAACGAAAATACTGACAAAAACAAATTGCTATTAACAAACACATGTACATGAGAAACTGAGAAAGAGGAAGACTGCCACCAACTAGTATATAGTGGTAGTTTTGATGCTGGTATTCGCCAGTAACTATGAATGTTTGATTGAGTTCATTCATAGATATATTACAATTACATTTCTTTAAAATGCAAAAACGAAAGAATAGTTGGAAATGTTGTTTGAGCCTTGACCAGCCTTTTTAATTCTTAATACTTACATACTAAATGGTAAGGGAGGACCAAATATATGTACAAACAACAAGTTGTCGGTCCTTTAGTCCTTCTCACATATGTACTAGATTCCAGCCATCTATAGTTCCATATCACCACGGCATAAACAGACTCAAAAAAAAAAAAAATTTAAAAAAAAAGTGCTCATGGACCCACAATAGAGCAAACCAAACAAAGAAATAAATACTTCCTTTTAGCTTAAAAGTTTAAAAGGCTCTGCAAAAAAAAAAAAAGGATAGTTATCAACTCTCTCTCTCTTTGTTCTTTCGGTAAATAACAAAAAAAAAAAAAAACTACGTTATCATTTGAGACGGAATAAATTTGGACTCATCTTGTATTTTCTTTAGTCAATTTTTATATACCTTGAACAATAAAATGATTAAAACATTTTTTTACTTTATTAAATTAATATTAATAATAAAAAAAACTTAAAAATAAGTTAAATCCACATAGTATTAAAAAAAAAAAATAAAGGTTTGTGTTTTATGAGCATCAATGGTTGTAGATTTTTTGTTTCTTTGGTGGAGAAAAATAAGAAAACATGAAAGTGAAAAAGAGAATGTCAAATTAATGTAGGAACAATCGGTTTCAAATTAGAACCTAGCATAGATGAAATGCTTTGGAGGGGATGTGATACAATCTTTTTTAGAATGGGGTGATAAACTGATGATCAATAAGTTGTTTGAACTGTAAAATCTCGCAACATGTAATCAGATTAAGCCTAATATATCAGTGATCCATTTAGTATTTTAACAGCAGAATCTTGCTATCGTTGAACACTGAAATTAAGGCTGTGAAGAGAAACCTGAACAACTAGAGGCGTTGTTGAGCTTTGACATTAATATATATATATATATATGTATATATATTAATATGTGTGCTGACAGATTCTTAATTTAGCACCGAAGAAAAAGAGAGTGGAGGGTTTCCTTCCTACATACAAAGTTGCAGTGTGGTCCAATTGGTTTTCGCGGTTGATTATTTTAAAGCAAACAAAAGCTTCAGCGGTGTGGAATGAATATGGAGCAACATGAAACCGACTAGCATAACCAAACTGTAAACCACTTATTCTGTTCTTGGGAATCAAAAGCTAAGCCAGGAATAAACTTTTTTCAATTTATCACTCCGTAATTTTCATTCGGGGTGGGTGCTCTTCTCTGTCCTTTGCGACAAGATGTAGAAAAATATTCTCCTGTGGATATGATGGTAACACTGGTATCCAATCCCCGAGAACTACATCCTATGATGAGCACTTTTGCTCATGGTGCCTTTGGAATCATTTTGAATCAATTTGATGATATAAATTGGATTGCAACGTCTGCTTATCCTCTGCGTTAACTGGGCTTTGCTCTTTTGAGTAACCTCTTAACCTCTGATTCTTAAGTGTAGACAAGTTTACTAATAAACCATAGCTTTGTTTCATTGAGTTGGAAGATCCAAAAACAAGAATATTTCTAGATATAATGTATGTTCCTTATCGATACGAAAAAGACAAATGAAAGCCAAGTAAATGTTGATAAGATTCGGGAAATAATCTGAAAGGCTTGAAACACTAAACAACTGTATGCCTTCTCACTATGTCATGAGGAGAACTTAAGAACCAGAGTAACCCATAGCTTTAATTGTTATCTTTGTCATTGCAGGCACAGCTACAAATTCTTATTAGACACCTGCTATCTAAACGGGTAAGCACTAACCAAAGAAGTGGCCGCAACTTATATATGATGAACAAACTAAATTATTTTAAGCCAGAGTATAGCTTAGCCAACAATCAAACTATAGTAGCAAGTTGAAAATGAAAAAAAAAAAAAAAAACAAGCACACATACACACATGTAGCAATATATGTTCGCACCAAACTCGAAATTAAAAGCAGATATAGCCATAATTCAATATTCTATAGAATAGTTAAACTAAGTCAAGATGAAAATGAGCTGCATCATGGTCTTATTATTCGCCCTCCACATGTGTAGGTGTAGCTGCAGGTTTCATCAACAAATACAGTGTAGTCATGGTTAGGCCTGGAAAGGAAGGCGGGCAAGTGAACCAGAACTTCACATACACACTCATGATCCACCTCCTTTAACCATCGACAACAGTTATGCTGTTCAGGTGTCTCGTGGGGCTCATGCCTATGCCTATGCCTGTGACCGTGTCTATGCTCGTGTTTTTGTCCTTCTGGGGAGTCAGGGGATGGAGGAGGTGGGGGAGGTGTTCGAGGTGCCAATGGGAAAAGTGGCACTCTGCCACATGCATAGTTCACCAGGGCGAATTGGGAAGCGCAAAGTGGACGGGGTGGTGGTATTGGCCTCGGCAGTTGGGAAAGTGTCTTAGGCAGGGCTACCAAGAAAATACTGAAGAGAAATAATGTAGGGATCCCGAGCTTCACCATTCCTATCTCAATCTTTTTCAGCTAATATGCACCAAGAAAACAGGGAAAGATGAGAGGAGATTTTGGTGCCTCAGGCCATGGTTTCTGTTTCAATTTATACTCATTCATTCATAAACTTCTTGCTTTCTTCAGTTAAAATTTCTTCTAAAGGCAATTAAGAATATAAAAACGGGGATGACCAAGAGAGTGAGGGGATGTTTGTTGATGTTATGGAAGAATTCAGGTTGTGAACACATTTTCTTTTTTGTTTTTTTCCATTCATTTTGTGTGAAGACTTTGTTAGGTGCCATATTGTTCTCAATGGCAGACAAGATACATGCCTACCTCAAATCATTCCTCCAAGAAAAATACCTCAGACTCCAATTTTGTTGGCGATGCTGTCCTGAGTAGTTTGACAAACTTTTGTTTTTGATACCAGAAAGCATGTCCGGGGCAAAGGGAAATTGGGACTCTGTTCTGCAAAACACTCCCATCCAAAAGAAACTTAACCATGAATATTTGCGGCCACAATGTCTATAACCAGAAAATCGAAGTGACAAAAGGAAAGCTAGATGCCTTGAATTGCTCTGCGTTATTGCATCAGGTCGAAGAGCTGCATAACATTAACAATTACCAGCACAAATGGAGGAGACAAACTCCAGCCATTTCCCAAAGAACACATTGGTGATGTAAACAGCAACGTAAAACCTGAAATAATTGGATCAACCATCAAAAATATTGTTAGCTAAATCCACAAGTACAGCAACTTAAGTAAATAAATGAACTTGAGTCTGAAAAAAGAAGGAACTTGCTCCTAATCCTTTGTACCATCTCCTAGCCAAATAAATAAAAGAATTCATTCTTAAATTAATAGGGAAAGACAAGTTGACTGATTCGAGAGTGGCACTTTCGTTTCAGAAACAGGCAAGAAAACAATCCAAAAATGGAAATTATTGAGAAAAATAGCCATTGAAAGCGCCAGATTCTGGATTGACACACAAAGGCTACGAGCCTTTTCATCCAAACCACTTGTGTTTTTCAAATTGCTTTATTTCATTCCTGCTCACCATGGGATCAGATCCAAATTAACACGCATTCTGAAACAGAAAAGTAGTTTGTCCTCCAAGCCATCAAACTGAAATTTAGCATCCTATCAAGAAAATCCAAACTTCAGAAGAAACAAAATCTCACTGCTCACCCTCTCTTCACGATAAATTATCCCACCAGCATTTGGGCCGATCCTTAGTCACTGCTGTAATGGGCCACCATTGAGGCCAGAATCCCTTCGGCTGGGCCTTGCAAGTTCATCTATTACGTGTAGCCTATTATTAACGGAAACCGCTACAATAGGTCTAACCGTGTGATAAAGTTAATGAATTTAAGTTTTTTTTAAAAAAAAGAAACTTGTATAACAAATTAACGGATAAACAGCATATATAATTTTTAAATTTATCTATTTTACGTTAACAATATAGGTAATGTTTGAATTTATTTATTTTATTTTAAATGTTATTTAATTTTTTTTTATTTTTTAGTTTAAAATATAAGAATATTTTTTAATATTAATGTTATATTTAATTAATTTAATTTAATTTATTATTATAATTTATTACTTTAAATTTTATACATTTACGTTGGTATTTTAACAATAATCGTTCTAACTTTATAATTTTTTACGTTAATACTTTTAATTTTATGTTAAGGTTTTTCAATTACAAATTTTCACCATAATTATTTTTATCTTTGCTTTTATTTATTTACATATTCAAATTTGTAATCTGTTAAATACTTTAACTCCTGAATATAAATTTAAATATATTTTTATTAAAATTAGATTTTTTTTTACTTAAGTGACTTATTACTTTAATTTTTACACATTTACGTTAAGATTTTAAATTTACTTATTTTATGTTTATAAGTCTTTACGTCAACTCTTAAAATTTTACATCAAAGACTTTTTAATGGTAACTTTTAATTATAATTACTTTTATACTTATTATTCTTTATTTTAAAATTAAAATTTGTAAATCATTAAATAATTTTAGCCCAATATATAAATTTAACTGTTTCTTTTTCATTAAAATTAAAAATTTTTTTACTTAGTTAATTTGTTATGTTAACTCTTACACATTTATGTTAAGATTTTAAATTTGCTTATTTTACCTTTATATGTTTTTACATTAATTCTTATAACTTCACATCAAGATTTTTCAATGGTAACTTTTAATTATAATTATTTTATCCTTATTATTATTTATTCAAAATTAAAATTTGTACATCATTAAATACTTTTAGATCAAGAATATAAATTTAAATATTTATTTTTTATTAAAATTATATTTGTTTTACTTGATTGATTTGTTACATTAACTTTCACACATTTATACTAAGATTTTAAATATACATGTTCCAGCTTTATAAGCTTTTATATCAACTCTTACAATTTTATATTAAAGCTTTTCAATGATAACTTTTAATTATAATTATTTTTATTTTTATAACTTTTTGTTTTAAAATTAAAATTTGTATACTGTTAAATATTTTTAGTCTGAGAATATAAATGTAAATGTTCTTTTTTTATTAAAATTATATTTTTTACTTAATTAACTTATTATGTTAACTCTCACATATTTACTTTATGATTTTGAATTTGCTTGTTCCACATTTATAACTTTTTACGTTAACTCTTACAACTTTGCATCAAGGCTTTTCAATGGTAGTTTTTTACTATAATTATTTTTATATTTATTATTTTTATTTTAAAATTAATATTGGTATATCGTTAAATACTTTTAGCTTAAGAATATACATTTATATGTTTGTTTTTCATTAAAATTAAATTTTTTTCACTTAATTAACTTATTACATTAACTCTCACACATTTACATTAGGATTTTAAATTTACCTGCTCCACCTTTATATATTTTTATATCAATTCTTACAACTTTACGTCAAGGCTTTTCAATAGTAATTTTTAATTATAATTATTTTTAACCGTATTATTTTTTTTTCAAAATTAAAATTTATATATCGTTAAATACTTTTAGTCCGAAAATATAAATTTAAATGTTTGTTTTCTTTAAAATTACATTTTTATAACTTGATTGATCTATTTCGTTAACTCTTATAAATTTACATTAAAATTTTAAATATGATTGTTCTACTTTTATAATTTATTATATCAATTTTTATAGCCTTACCTCAAAGTTTTTCAATGGTAATTTTTAACTCTAATTGTTTTTATCTTTATTATTATTTATTTTTAAATTAAAATTTGTAAATGATTAAATACTTTTAGCCATGAAATACAACTTTAAATATTTGTTTTTAATTAAAATTAGATTTTTACGACTTAATTGACTTGTTACATTAACTTTCACATGCTTATGTTAAAATTTTAAATATACTTGTTCTACCTTTATGAGTTTTTACATCAATTCTTCAAGACTTTTCAATAACAATTTTTAACTATAATTATTTTTTTATTATTTATTTTTAAATTAAAATTTATTAACCGTTAAATATTTTTAACCTAAGAATACAAATTTAAATGTTTATTTTTCATTAACATTAGATTTTTGTGACTTAATTGACTTGCTACGTTAACTCTTATACATTTATATTAAAATTTTGAATATGCTTGTTCTACTTTTATGAGTTTTTACGTTAATTCTTTTAACTTTACATATAAACTTTGCAATAACAACTTTTAACAATAATTATTTTTATTCTTATTATTATTTAGTTTTAAATTAAAATTTGTAAAATTTTAAGTACATTTAGTCCCAAAATATAAATTTAACTATTTATTTTTATTAAAATTAGATTTTTATGACTTTATTGACCTATTACGCTAATTCTCACATATTTAGGTTAAGATTTTAAATATGTTTGTTTACTTTTATAAGGTTTTAAATTTATTTTTACAGCTTTACGTCAAGGCTTTTCTATTGCAACTTTTAACAATAATTATTTTTATCTTTATTATTATTTATTTTAAAATTAAAATTTATAAATCATTAAATATTTTTAGTCTAAAAATATAAATTTAAATATTTATTTTACACAAAAATTATATTTTTTTACTTAATTGACATATTAGGTTAACTCTCAGATATTTACATTAAGATTTTAAATTTACATATTTCACTTTTATGGATTTTTACATCAATTCTTACATCTTTAAGTTAAATACAACTCTTAACAATAATTATTTTTATTTTTATTATTACTTATTAAAGAGTCCTTATCTCCTTGGACTCTTTATTTTTTTAATTTTATTTTTTTTTATTAACCAGTTGAATGGGTTTGCTTGTTTCTTTATTGAATTTAAATCCACAGCTGCAAATTAATCTTATAGACCATATGGTCCTTATTATTTAACTTTACAGAAAGGTAAAAAATGATAATTTTATTGCAAAATTTGCCCTAAAGAAGTCTTCAAGTAAAGCCAACTCCCAATTGAAGGACAACTCATCAAATGAGGTGTCAAGTGATTAATATGTGGCATTTTTTTTGTTATTTTTGGTAGAGAAAGAAATAAAAGAAGGAAAAAAAATTTATAACTTAATATAAAAAAAAGTCTCAATAGGAATCCAGACAGTGTCACATGAATATATCAGCAAGAGAGTGTTATAAGTCAAAAGAAGTAATTAAGTTTTTCATATGGAATCATCAGGGAAGAGTTATTATAAGATTTGGTTTTGGATGGACTGTTTTACTTGTGACTTATATAGGTGATGGGTAGCAAGTGATAAGATTTGTCAAGTCAAATTTTAATTAAAAGAGAAAAGGTGAACTTAGTGTGACAAACCATAGAGAGGGCAATGCATAAGTAAAAACAGAGAGAAAACACTTAATCAAAAAATTGTTAGTAATAATTTATAGTATTTATAATATTTATGTATTACAATTTTAGTCATAAAGTGTCACTTTATAAATATATAAAGATAAAACTTTAAATATATTTTAAAATAATATTTTAAAAATTATGAACATTTATTTTTTAAAATTATCAATTTTTAAATTTACTTATTAATCAAGTAATAATATTTGATTTCACTGATAATATATAAATTTTATATAATAACTGTGTATATAATTCATGTGCTAATGACATCAGCTTGTATAGCTGGTAACTAGCATGGACTGCGATCAGATTTGAGCATCGAGTTGAGCGCATTTTCAGTTTTACCTTTTATCTGTTTACAGGCTTGGGCTTTGACATTTGGGTCTCGTAATGGAGCTTAGTTTTGGGTTGATGGACTTCTTGGTTAGCCTAAAATGCTTTTGGGCTTTTTTGTATGAGCAAAAATAGTTCTGGATTCTTTTATGTGCTGTGCTTTTACCTCTATGTTTTTAATATTTTTTAATTAAAATATTATTATTAAGTATTACATTTCTATCAATTTCTATTTTAAAAATATAGATATTCTATCAATTTATATTTTTGAATAGAGGGAAAAAGATTTAAGTCTTTTTTTTTTATATTAAACTTTAAGTCTTTTGGGAAAAGAAAAAGAAAGATAGGGAGAGGAAACAAAATATGAAAAATATGAAAATATTTTATATTGTATTTTTTTCAGATTTTAATTGCTTCATTTTTAGATATTATTTTTTTAATTTGGAATAATTAATTTAAAGAATTGATCAATATAAAAATGTATTCATTTATATATTTTAAAAAAGAAAAGATTAGCATCTTTTGCAACAATGTGCAAAGATTTTCCTGATTGAACTAAATTTATAATCACAAAATTTAAATTATTTTTTTCTAACAGACAAACTCACATCAGCCGAGTTTCAAAAATTATCGAAATGCCAATTTTTCATTTTACTTTTTTTTTTGCACAAAACTTGAATTAAACGTGGAAAAATAACGTGTAATGTAGGGGCGAGTATATTATAGTCTCAACTATTATGATTTGACCGCTACTTCTGTCTGGTATCCATAAATCTAATTTATTTTATCATTTTTAAATCCCGACGTTGTCCCCTTCTCTCCCGCACGCGCCACACCAAACCCCACACATCCACAAAAGAAAAAAACAAAAAAAGGGGGAGGTCGCTTTCTCTGTCTGTCTCTCTCTCTTTAAAAGCCTCAGCCCTCCGGTTTTAGTAGTGTTCTTTGTCTCTGTTGTCTCTTCCACCATAAGCAACAGCCTCACCACTACACCAAACACCACCAACCACAGCTACGCTCCTCCAGTCAACGGCAACAGAAAGGAAAGAGCATGTTGTTGGAAAACGCCATAGTCGTAGCTCGGACAATCATGACTTTTTCGCCGAACGACATCGTCTTCGAACCGGACGACATCCCCTTCGGCTCTGTTAAGTGGTTCGTCTATGCGGGATTCTCCTGCTTGCTTGTGCTCTTCGCCGGGATAATGTCGGGCCTTACCTTGGGCTTGATGTCTCTGGGTCTCGTTGAGCTCGAAATTCTACAGAGAAGCGGCACTATTACTGAGAAGAAACAAGCTGGTAAACTCCCTTTCAGTTTTTACTTTCCTTTTGTTCAACTATAGGAGAAACACTAGTAACTGTTACCCAGTAATAAATTTGCTGAGTTTACTGTCTCAAGCTATAGAATTACAAAAAACAAACACCCAATTCCCCTTTTCTTTTTTTGCTATAATTATTATTTATTTATATGACTATTATGTTCCATTTTTTCCATTTTATATTAATTCTACTTCCCGTGGTGCAGCTGTTATCTTACCAGTTGTTAAAAGGCAGCATCAGCTTCTTGTAACTTTGCTTCTGTGTAATGCTTGTGCCATGGAGGTGAAAATATCTTTATCTGTTGGTATTTCTAAAATTATTGATAGTTTTAATGATCATTTTTAGAAGACGCAATAGCATTTCCTTGATTTATCCTTATGCTCACGATTTCTTTGTTCTTGCAGGCCCTTCCTATATCCCTTGATAAAATTTTTCACCCCTTTGTTGCAGTGTTGCTGTCTGTCACTTTTGTTCTGGCTTTTGGAGAGGTATATTTATTGTGCTTTTAATGCTTCATTTTCAGCTACTTAAGCCTTTCGATGGGATTTATTTATTTTATACCCATTTTGGATCAGATTATTCCACAAGCAATATGTTCAAGATATGGACTTTCTGTTGGTGCAAATTTTGTGTGGCTGGTGCGCATTTTGATGATCATTTGTTATCCAATTGCTTACCCTATTGGAAAGGTAGTATCCCAATTTAAGTTTCTTTGTCCGCTAGTATTATTTAGACAACAGGGAAGCTTTCCATATGTGTGCAGACACCAGCAAGCAAACATCCATGTTTGGTTTAATGGAGTGCGTATAGTTCAATAAAGAGTCAAACTTTTTAGTGGGTATTTTAGGAGGATTTGCATTGGACAAAGAAAAAGGTTCTGATATATTGAGCAATGATCAATGTGCCATGTCACCTTAGGTATATGGTGCTTAAATCTGGATATTCCTTGACCTCCATTCAAACAACCCTATTAAGTTGTGTTTGAAATACTCTTAGGTATATGATAATTCTTGAGAACTGTGGTTTTCTTGGATATTATATTCTGTTTGAGGTTTTATACCGATGCTTTTGATATGGTTCAGCAATCAGGATGTGCCATTCATTAGTGCTTTATTCTTTTCTGAGATTGCTTAAATTATGTATTGCTTATCAAATGATAGTCCTGCATTCATTGGCATGGCTTTAGGTTCTGGACGCTGTAATTGGCCATGGTGATGCTTTGTTTAGACGGGCTCAGTTGAAAGCCCTTGTCTCTATCCACAGCCAAGAGGTAACTGCTTGAACCAGATAAGATAATATTGCTTAAGCAAATAAATTTGTCTTTGTTTCATTTGAACTTCCACTAATTGTCATTTCTGTCCTTATAGGCTGGAAAGGGCGGTGAACTAACACATGACGAGACAACCATCATTAGTGGTGCACTAGATTTAACTGAAAAGGTAAATGCTCTTATTGAAATAGCATTCAATGAGTGCAAATGGCATGTCTCTTTATATCTCTGTTTATAATAGAAACTTCCAGAATTCAGGCATGTCATTCTGTAGAAGATGAATGTTGTTCTATGACAATACATAATGAACAAATATACTCAGATCTGGATCATATCTACTTACACACCTAGATAAACTCGGTAAACACACTGACTAAAGTTAGCCAGTTCCAATTATGAAATTGTAAGATGTACTACTTTAGTATAGTGGCAATAGGATCACAGCCAAAATGGTAAGTTTGTCTCTGCAAGGTTGTGATAGGCTTCTAAGGGGTGTACAGCAGCTTCCTCTCTCTCTCTCTCTCTCTCTCTCTCTCTCTCTCTTCCCTTTTGAATTGCTTGGCCATTTTAACCTAGAAGTCTGTTTGGTTGTTATTGCTTCAGATTATCTAAGTGCTTCATCTGTACCAGAATCTGTTTGTTTTACTTCCAATTTTCCACTTTGAGATAGCTTAGAAGCTGATAAGAGTTCATTGCACTGTCTTTTATAAAATGGTCGCAATTCTGATGTTTCTTGGAACATGCAGACTGCAGAGGAGGCTATGACACCAATTGAGTCGACATTTTCCTTGGATGTCAATTCGAAATTGGATTGGTAAGTTTCAGCTGGATGGTATTCTTTTTTTTTTTTAACTGCATCATTTTTTCTTCTTCATCTTGCAGTTAAAATGAGTTAGAAGTGACCGCAGCTCCCAATGTTCTGTTCAAGATTCAGGAAAGCCCAAAAAAATATCTGAGGCCCATTCTATCTGTAATTTTTTAGGAAAGGGCAGAACATAATTTGTCTCTTATACTGGTTGGATAAAACTAAGTTAATGCTTGAGTTTTTTGAGGTTTTACATGGGAAAATGAATATTTGGATGAGTGATGGATCTTGTGATAGGTGGGGAAATCTGCTGGTTGCATTCAGAACATGGAATATCGCACTGATAGGCTTAGCTTAATAATCCTATCCTGATGTAGAGAATACTGTTTTTTTCTTCTTTCATGCAACACCTGCTGCTCCTTTTAGGATGATATTATAGGAAAGAAGATTGACTTTAATGATCATCTCCTGTTAAGTGGTAAAGTTCTAGTGAATAAAATTACGCCTACCCTCAAAGGTGGTTTATATATAAAGTGATGCCTTCAGTACTTCTGTATTAGTTTAGTGTCATATTAGGTCATGAATGAATTTATTTGACTTTTAATGCAGGGAAGCAATTGGAAAAATTCTTGCACGTGGTCATAGTCGTATCCCGGTCTATGCTGGGAATCCGAAAAACATCATTGGGCTGTTGCTGGTGTGTTTAATAACCCCATTGGCTTACTTATGGTTTCCTTTGTGTTGAAAGTTTCTTCTTAAATGTTTCTAGTGCAATGTGGAATTAATTTTTCCTTCTTAAATTCTTATGAATTCTCCTTTGTCTTGATATTTAGGTGAAAAGTCTTCTCACTGTACGAGCAGAGACAGAGACTCCAGTCAGTGCTGTTTCCATCCGAAGGATTCCTAGGTGTACACATGTTCTCCCCATTGTTTTTTATGTTTCTCTCTATATCTAAAAGTATGGTTTCTCATGCATGCACATCTCAGGGTTCCAGCACACATGCCTTTGTATGATATCCTCAATGAATTTCAAAAGGGAAGCAGTCATATGGCAGCTGTAGTGAAGGTTAAAGAAAAGACCAAAGATCCTGAGTTCTTTGATGATGGAGAGAAATTTGACGAGCATAGAGTTACCAATGGGAATTCTCAACTAATCACCCCTTTGCTGGCCAAATATGACACGAAATTAGATAGTGTTGTTGTTGATGCTGAGAAACCTTCAAGCCCTATCACTGTGAAGAAAACTCTTCAAGAAAATGGTGTCACAGCAAATACCTTGCATCATTTTACAGAGGATATTGAAGATGGGGACGTCATTGGTATCATTACCCTAGAAGATGTTTTTGAAGAACTTCTCCAAGTAATTGCTGTTTCCTTCATTTTCATCTGTCTATCACGTTTTCAAACCTTTGGCTCATCCATGCCTCAGACTTGTGGATATACCTTGCCAACTAAATTCTTCTGTTGCCCTATCTTAATCTTCTAACTTCAATTAATTAAGATCAGTGATTTGGCATTTGATTTTGTGAAATGTGTTTTATCATGGAATTTCCATCCGCATTGTTTCTCTTCACATACATGATGCAAATTGGATAGATGTTACTTGCTGATCCCTTTCTGCATTGTAGGAGGAAATTGTAGATGAGACTGATGTATATGTTGATGTACATAAAAGGTACATGCTATTTGGATTTCATAGCTTTTATTCACTTTCAGTTGAGCTAATTACTTAATTGAACATGAATTAATCTTTTCTTCTACTTTTTCAAGGATACGTGTGGCTGCTGCTGCGGCTGCTTCATCTGTAGCCCGGGCTCCTTCCAGTCGTAGATTGATTGGCCAAAAGCCTTCAGTAAGTACACAATGTTTATTTCTTAATATCAGGTGTGTCTTGCTGCATCATTAGATCATTAGCGAAGTAATGGCTAAAACCAGCTTATTGTTGTAATACATGATCTAAGAGATCATATTAAATTGTTGGGCATTCTCCATGTATGCAATCTCTCCAAACCTTTGATTTCAGAGTTCACCAAACATCTACATTGGAGATGCATGTCATGAGGCATCCCCTTTGAGTTTTTCTGTATGCACACGTCTTTTTGACAGGCAAGAGATTGACAAAATACTTTGTCCTATCGGTGACATTGCCAAATGTGCTAATAATATGGAAAAGGCACAGATAAGCTTTGGACCTGGACTTAAAATTATGTGGAATACTTCACAAGTATCATGACCCATGAGAAATTTCCATTAATGATCAATTTGCTATTTGATATCTTTCAGGGTGTTCAAAGTAAGCAAGGACAGATGACAAAGAAGTCTGTGGAGGATGATTAGCAAACAGGGAGATCTCCTCTTCTGGGCAGTAACTAATGACCTTAGGCTGGGCAAAATAGAATCGAAGTGATGCGTTTTTCTCTCCTTGCCATCTGTTGTAAATTGTCAAACCAGGTTGGATAAATCGCACTCATGTATGTGGTTCAGACTGAGAAGACAAGGCATGCTTACTGTACAAGAAAATTAGGGAAAAATTTTGTTTATGGTAGTAGTTACTAGTTCTACTAGGAAACTAGCTATTTCTTGGTATGAATCCTAAATATGACTCGTGGGGAGTGGATTTTGCTAGGATCATTTTCATTTCCTTTCAAATGTCTTGATACCAGAAAAAAAAAAGAAGATGTTGTCTGGAGCAAGGCGCTGAAAACACAAGTAGTTTTTAATTGCTACCAACCGTGGCTATCAATTAGGACATAAGCAATGTGATTAGAGACAAAAATATGCTTTTTATGGTAAAGATTGTAAGCTGTCAGATTACTCCATGGATGTTCTATTTCATCAAACAAAAATTCCCAACATACCTTAATTTGACAAGAACAAGTAAAAACATTGCTTCTACAACATAACTTATATGTACTAATAAACATGACATTTAACCTATGTTTAAAAAAATCATTAATCATTGAGATAATAAACATTTTCGAAGGAAAAAGGATTAATGCATTTTAATAAAATCAAAAATGGACAAATACAACATAATGATAAATATTTTTGGGAATATAGTTGTAAATTTTTAGTCTAGTGATTACAAAAGAATAGCATAGGGTAAATGGTCCAGGACTCCACGGTGGGGGAAGCTTCCCTAGACACGCACAACCACTAAACAAAACAGGCCAAAAAAAAATTCCGATCCTCCAATCGCAGCGACCCAAACGGCTTGTTTTATGTTTCCAGCATGCAAGTGCCAACGGGGGCAGTCAATGGAGGCGCTGATGTATTAATCTGACGATAACACCCTCAAGCGAAATCTATAATCACGGTGATATCCAGTTCCTTAGCTGCGTAGTTCTTATGGGTTCTTCTCCCCTTCCCCCGCAACATACCTTTCATAATATATAACGAACACCCGAAAAAGAAATAGAAATAACCCTCCCAATCTCGCCTTCTCAGTCTCTTTCTCGCTTGAAAAGGTCAGTTCTTTGTGTTTCTTTTCTTTATTTTCTTCTCTCATTTTCCCGTAAAACACTGTTTTTTTTCTGGCCAACCGTCAAATTATAATCCATTTTTGATCATATCTTCTTTTCTCCGCCGCCAAACAGAGCATTCTTTTCTAATTTACTTTGCATCGTTGCATGTTAGGATTCCCTTCGGATTTTCCTTCTGCTTTTATTGTTATATTCGCTTTATATATATATATATATATATATATATATATATTCAAATTAGAATCTAGTGTTTGAAATTCTTTTTTTGTTGCCTTTTAATTTGGCTATGATGTCCTTTTAACCATCGAACAGAGTGCTAGGGTTTCTACTTTTGATTTATATAATTCTAGGATAGAATTTTTTTGATAATTGTATTCTGATCCTTAGGTTTTCTTTCATCATTAATTAAATGAAAAATCGTGAGTTGATGGTTATTTCATGAACTAAACAATTTTTCTTTGTTTTCTTCAATTCCGTTGCAAAAATAAAATTCTGTGGTACGCGAATATTGAGCATGTTTATAATTATGATTTTTATTGAGAATATATATATATATATTTATAGTTTACAGTGTTGATTATTAATATTATGTACGTTTTTGTTACTATATTTGCAGGTCCATAGCTTTCCAATATGGGGTTTAATAAGGTTTATCAATGCTTGATGAATATATTTCCGCAGGTACTTCCTTTTACTCATTTTTAATTCAATGCTGTTATTGGATTTTGTTTTATTGTTATATAAACACAGTGTTATAAGTTGGAAATTTTCAAATATGCTTTCTCTCCCTTTTTAGTTATTTTGAAGTCATCTGGTTAGAGTTTAATGGATTACTTCAGCTTTCAGTTTTCTGGATTATATCTGAAATTGTACTCTATACTCTGAAAATATAAGCATCCAGTAAAAAATATTTTTCTTTCACCTTCTGCACAGGTTGATTCACGCATTCTAAAAGCTGTTGCTATTGAGAACTCTAAGGATGTTGATGCAGCTGCAGAGATTGTTCTGTCTGAGATTCTTCCTTACCTGTCTAAACAAATCATGGCTGCTAGTTCTTCTTCACAAACCCAGAGTCCTCAAGTGCAACCAAATGAAGGTAGCTTTTTTCATGATTTACTATGTGAGTTGGTTTATTCTGCACTGTGTTTAGGCTATTTTATTTTTGAGGATTTGCCTAAATCAATTAGTGTATGGAAGGTTTAGCTATTTATCTTTAACTGCTTCTTGTTGTGGATTAGAAGGTAACCGCTATTTTGTCTATGCATGTCTATTAGTGGCTTATTGGGTTTTATTCATTGATTTATTGACTTGTTCAATGTCATATATTACTTGTTGAGCATGTAGCTGTAGATGAGGAAGAAAGCAATCAGTTGAGGCGGCGAAAGGTATTATTGGGGAAAACAGCATGCTCTTCTACAGAACCATTGTTGGAAACAAATGAAGTTGTTGGAGATACTTGTCTTACAGGTGCTGCCAACAATGTGAATTTTCTAGAGGCATCAAATTCAGCAAGTACATCAAAATTTCATGAGAACAACAATGAGGCTGCTCATATTGAAACTGAGGAATTGATATTACTGGGCAAGCCTCTAGAAAACACTGCTGAAATTGGAAAAGATGAGTCTAGTGTCATCTTGAATGCTTTAGGGATTGAGAATACTCTGCTAAGTGCAAATCATGAAATCAAGAAGTCAGGTTCGCCAAGTAAAGACCAAGCCATAGACATCGAAGATGGGTTTGTTAGGAGTCCCCATGTTTCACCAGTCACTTCGGCTTATGAGAATACCTCACCTCTGGAGAATACTGGTAGTAGTGACAGCTCCAATGATGATTTAAATCTTGATGGACCTCTGGATTTGAATGCAGATTTATGCAGAAACAGTTTATTAAAAGGCACCATGGTAGGGGAAGAAAATGCTGTGTCTCTGCTGGTTCCATCATCTTCTCAAGAACAAGTACCAGAAGGCCCAAGCACTTCTCTTCATTCTGAAAGTGGTTCTATGATTCACTCAACTGATTCTGAGAAACAAGGAAGTTGTTCTGTAGAACTTAAATCCCAGCAGGACTCCATTAGTGAAATGGGTGATATTGAAGATGATACCTTTGATCCTGTTGTCAGTAGATCTGGCCAAACATGCAGAATTGATCTACTTGAAGAGATAATTGAAGATGCCAAAAATAACAAGGTACTCTTTGCTCTAAACTTTTTACTTTCTTTTGTAAGTTTTGAAGGTTATTTGGGTATCAGAATGAATCCTATGCGATGCTAACAATACTACTACTTAGTTTGTTGTGTCATTCAATCGTGGCATGAGGAATGAAATATCATGAGCTTCTGATGCTATTGCTGCTATCAATGACGCATTTTTAATATGAAAAGTTGGTTCATTGTTTCTTTTGTTCCTATTTGGAAGAACAGAACCTTAACTTATCGTGTTTTGGTGCAGAAAACCTTATTTCAGGCCATGCAGTCAATTATAAGCTTAATGAGAGAAGTTGAACTTAAAGAGGAAGCTGCAGAACAAGCAAAAGAGGAAGCTGCTAGGGGAGGTTTGGATATTCTTGTCAAAGTGGAGGAACTTAAACAGATGCTGCCACATGCAAAGGAAGCAAATGACATGGTTGAACTCTTGTTAATAACTTGCATTACCAATTATATAATGTGGTTATATGATTCTCGAAAGAGCATGAAAGCTCAGTCATTTTGTTCCTTTTGCAGCATGCTGGAGAAGTATATGGGGAGAAGGCAATTCTAGCTACTGAAGTGAGGGAACTTCAAAGTCGCTTGCTCAGCTTGTCAGAGGAAAGAGATAAATCTCTTGCTATTCTTGATGAGGTATTCTTGGAAAAAATTAAATTGATCATCTAGTAGATATTCAGTATAGAATTTGGTTTGATATCTACCGATAGAATTATATGCTGTAGAATGTTTCATTTGGCTATTTAGTTATCTGTATGTCATAATTTGTCTTGATCTGGGTTTATCAATATGTTTATTTATGTGGTGGCACATACTGAGTAGTTGTAATTTTCGCAAAACATATATTCTTTTCATGTATTGTGCAAGAAACTGATATTTGGTTGAGTTTCTTAATCCTGAGATAAATAAGCACATTGCTTGGAACAGATTCATGACTGAATATTTAGAGATTTGTAATAGATCATCCTTGGAATTTTATGATGCATTTAACAAGAACATAATATTGATACAGATGGCTTTGAGCTTGCTGGAATTTTATGGTGAATTTGGTTTTGATATCAACTGATAGAATTATATGCTGTAGAATGGTTCATTTGTCTATTTAGTTATCTGTATGTCATGATTTGTCTTGATCTGGGTTTATCAATATGTTTATTTATGTGGTGGCGCATAATGAGAAGTTGTAGTGTTTACAAAACACATTCGTTCATGTGTTGTGCAAGAAACTGATATTTGGTTTTCTTAATCCTGAGATAAATAGGCCCTTTGCTTGGAACAGATTCATGGCTGAATATTTAGAGATTTGTAATAGATCATCCTAGGAATTTTATGGTGCATTAACAAGAACATAATATTGATATGGATGACTTTGAGCTTGTTGTATTCTCATCTTATACTTGTATACATTTTACCACAGATGAGTCAAACCCTTGAAGCTCGACAAGCTGCAGCAGAGGAGGTGATGAAAACGGCTGAGCAGGAAAAGTTGGAAAAAGAAGAATCTGCCCTTAATGCTCTTGCTGAACAAGAAGCCATTATGGTGAAGGTGGTTGAAGAGTCTAAGATTCTACGGCAGGAAGCAGAAGAAAATTCCAAGGTAGCATTCATTTCTATGGACTCTGTACTAGTACTTAAGAATTTTAAACAAAAGTTATAATAGATTACTTATTTTGGACTTACCGTATTATATATTTTTGCTTTGCTGCAGTTACGTGAGTTTCTTATGGACCGTGGTCAGATTGTTGACTCCTTACAGTAAGCTTCATCATCTGATTATTTATTTATATTGATTTGCATCCAGCATGTTATCTTATTTTAAGTCCAATTTGTGAGTTGACTAGAAAATTGTTGGCTGATAGGGGAGGTGAGCCAGTTTTGGTTGGTTGTTTCAGTTTAGTTGATATGTTGTCAGTAGTAGTATGAATGTAAAGTAGTGGGGGCCAAATGATTGAATCATATGGTTGTGCCTCTGGTATTCAGGATGAAGTCACACCACTTGATGTCCAACTCCATGTGGTAGGATGGAGCAATGCATGCTTGATATTATTGTCAGTGGATATATTTGAAACTATGTTCTGATATACTTAAGCGATTTAATTTTACCAGCTCTGATTTGTCATTAGCAAGAGGAATTGAATAGTAATGAATGAAATGGTAACATTTTCCATTTCATCATTTTTGCAGGGGAGAAATATCTGTTATTTGTGAGGATGTGAGATTGCTTAAAGAGAAGTTTGATGGGCGTGTTCCACTAAGCAAATCTATATCCTCAAGCCAAACCAGTTGCATCCTGGCCTCCTCTGGCTCATCTCTTAAAAGCATGGCATCTGATCTTGGTTGTGAGCCAGGGGAGAAAGCTAAAACCCCAGAGAAGAGAAGCCCAACCCCATCTGTTAGTGGGCAGTCGCCAAAAAGCAGATCATTAGAGGAAAGATGCAAAGCTGATGGCAAAGAGCTTTTGGAGGATGGGTGGGAAATTTTTGATAGAGATGCTGAATTCTGAGTTGTATAGCGAAGCTACATGAATCATCGATGCAACTTACAAACATCAAAAGGGTCGCCTCCAGTTATAAATGGCTGTTAGAAGTCTGCAATTTTATTTTAATAACCATTTCCTAAGTACTAGGATATTGGATTCAAGCACTTTTTTGAGTGACTTGGAATTTCCTTATCATATATATAGGCATTTTCTTTGAACATTATATTGCTATATTAGTAGCAAAATACTATCGCACTCCTTTTGTACAGCATTAAGTCATGAATAAGTGAGTGCATTTATGCAGGTGCCCTGTTTTTTGTGTATATGTTTAGTGGGCGTCCCACTGAAGATAGTGATCATTTAATCTTGTGGTGAATTTAGTTGGTAGCGAACTTGGGTCAGTTCTTGAATGCGTAACTTTAGTTATGTCCTGCGTCTTGCTGTATACAGTTGGATCATTTCATGTCTAAGAGGAGAAGCAAATTAACATGAACAATCAATCATCCTGGCATGACAACCCATTGCGTTGGCACATAAAGAGAAGCTTGTAGCAGGTGCACTATTTACAAAAAATTGAAGTAGCATGTTAATTTATCCGCTCTGTCTTCTGTAATTCATGTTAAGTTTAGGCATCGCTCATCAATCAGACAACCCCTTCTTCATCTAATTGAAGAAAAAGGAAAACAAACAAACAAAAAAACACCCCCCCACCTCCTCCGCCTCCCTAATTGAAAGCGTGATTTCTGTTATCTAAACTATACACCACCTCCACCTCCCCAAGTCCATTGAGAATTGGATTCCAGACTGAATTGAACTGGACCCAACCCCAAGGCTAGTCCTGCCAACACAGCAATAACACAGTACATCGCCATATAATATAAAGCCTTCCCCGCTGCTCTCTGATTTGCTTTGAACACCTTTGCCATGACCGACCCTTCATACTCCTCATTGAAAACGAGCTTTCTGCCATCTCAAACAAAAAACAGAAGCAGAAACGCAACTGAATTACAAGAGTGGAAGCACCTGAAAACCTTTTTCTTTGCAATTCCTGCAAGTGGCTGAGAGTTGCGTATGGAGGTTGAAAGTTGTAAGGCTGTGGAAGACTTTGAAGCCCAATTTATGGGAAGCCAAAGCAGGTGAAGATATGAGTGGAGCAAATATGTGGAGGGTGACAAATGTTGGCCCCTGGTTCGGTCTTATGGCATTAGGTCCCACTGTTTAAGTAAGAGGACAATCAGGGGTATTAGCTTGTCTGCTTGCCAAACTATCTTGAAAAGGACTTACCATCAACTTCCCCATCTCGGAGAGTCATCTCTGTCCCGCATGCATCATCCATTCATGCTTTACCCTACCTTCATTCATGCACTTGTTACAAATCATCACACTGTACACCAAGTACAAAGTTTGTAGTAGTTAGTTGTTACTTGTTTATTTATTCAACCAAAATTTTGTTTGTTCTGTATTTTGCCATTGTTGCTTGGGTTTTCTAGAGTTTTAGGAGGAAGAAATTGGAACTCTAAACTCTGTTCCGTCTCCTCCTTTAAAGCCTAATTAAAAACCACTTGATAATTAAATCGTGGGGGGGGACAGAAAATCAGAACCGTATAAAAATAGGGCTGCATCAATCAATCATTGTTAGTTGTTAATTAAATGTTTATTTCTTTCAGCATGAGCCAACAACACTAACAACAGCTTTAAATACGTTGCAGGGGTCGTATGACTAAAGGTGTATTTTAACCCACAAAATTGCTGACAAAATCAGCATCACTGAAGGAATAATGAAAGCGAAGTGTCGTTAAACCTTTTTAAAAAATGAAATGAATGTATCCTAATCTTTTTTATTTCTTAATCAAAGGCCAGATGCCTGATGAGTCAACGCCACATTCGAGTCCCAAAAGACTCCTACGCCCTTAAGAAGCTGCTTGCTAAGGGAATGGGCCTCTCTCCCCCCTACGGTACCCACTAATATTAGCCCTCGTAATGGTATTAGGCCTATCCATTGACAATAAACTCATACTCAATGGATTAAAATTTGAAGTTTACTTTAGGTCATACTAGTATTTACAAAAATTGATCACAGGGCCAACAACACTCTTGCTACTCCCCGCTGTCACGTATGCGGTGTCGGCGATAAGGCCAACCGATACACAGTCCTAGTCAATCCGACATGCCGGCCACCTATCATTACCGGCCGTGACAAACCAGTTTAAAAGTCAGTTTCACATGCACCTCATGTTTCATAAATTGCTGTCCTACTTATCCTCAAATGGGGTGCTAAGTCGTGATTCCTCCCTCTCAGTAACAACTTCCCAAGCCCTCTAATGGTGAACACCTCGGGTCATGTCGGGCCATAATTTTCATGTTAATGGGCTGAAGCGTGCCACATCTACTCTTAAGAGAATCGTCGTCTTCGAAAAGGAGATGATTGATGGTTCTGTATGCGGGTCCGTTCCACGTGAGAAACTGTCCCACTGTTGTGGTAAAGATTGGCCTGGGAAAAAGGGTTTATAGCACAAGCTTATCCGATTAAGAAAAGCAGAACAGAAAAATCAGAAGACAATTCTTTTTTCTGGTGATACAATCGTGACCAATATGATGCAACTAATGTATGCTCTCAATTCCATCGGGATTCAAGCTGTGCCCATGGTGATGGTGATGATGATGATGATGATAAGGAAATGCGCACGTGAGAAAGCAAAACAAGTGGGGTATTGGCGACAAAATGGTTTCTAGGTATGAGAATGTTGCTGTCAAATATGAGAAAAATCCCAGTTGTCGGGAGAGATTTTCTTGCATTGTATGATCAAGATTCACAGGAACAGTGAGTTAGTCAAATATAATCAATGCAAATTGCAAAGACTTCGCTACACGTGTGGAAAAGAGAGAGGAGCTTGTTTGTGTTGTGTCCACCATGTGGTAAACAGCCGAGAATTTTTCAATGTAACCAGCAAATTCTTCCATTACTATTAACACCAGCTGCTTGATGTAACCTTTGGGTAAAAGGTTGCGCACTGCAACTGAATATAAGAATAAACGTGACCAGCTGTTTTTAAAAGGAAGCTCACCCTCGGCACAGTCTGCAAATTCTTATAAACTGGACTTGATTGTAAGCATAAATATTAGCTGTTTTGAGGAATCGAGCAATAGGCAGATGGTTGCTTCTGTTCTGTTAATATATAAACTTACTTTGAAGTGGTTCAGGGCTTGGAGTTAGGTGTTGATGCTTTAGAGAGAGGGCGTTATATGGTCATCAGAATCCGCAAATGATTTTCCCCATCCAAAATGTCTGGAACAGTTCTAAATTGGCGCTGTCAGCCATGGGTGACAGAGAAATTCCAGAGAGGAAATTAATAGCTTAAATGCAGCAAAGAAACTGTCTTAATGACAACAATGGAAGACAACTATTCTTTAACTAAAGCAGCGGATGTCATTACATGAGGCATCATCAACATAGATATATCCCAATAGTCAATCCACCAACATAATAGCATACATTATCATGGGCATGGCTAACACTTTAATCTTTACATTCTCTCCAATTTTATCTTCCCTTCCAACTCATCCTGTATCTTTCACGTATCCACTCCCAATGCTTTCTTGATGTCAGCCTGTGCCAAGAAGCAAAGCAGCACAGCAAGAATGAGAATACTTCTATGTTCAAAACAACATAGAAATTAATGTCTTATGCCATAATTAAATTGCACATGTCTCAGGATAAAGGGTGGAGCTAGTACCTCTATGGCCAGTGGTGCGGTGGTTGGGCTATAGCGACCAAGGACATGGCCATTTTTATCAACTAAAAACTTTGTGAAGTTCCACTTTATCCTAGATCCCAGGAATCCAGATTTGTTTGATTTTAAAAACTTGTAGATAGGTTCCGTCTTTGGCCCATTGACACGAATCTATATATGAAAGAAAATTTAGCAGAAAAGAGTAACCAGTCCTTATAGAAACATTATATGTTGATTGAAGATGTAATAAATAAAAAAAAATTATGAGAAATAACCCTACTCATAAGTTCAATTTAAAAACATTTTCCATTATAATTTTAACTATTTTTAATCAATTTTTAACATAATTTGACAACAATACTCTTTAAACAATTTCAGACAAATTAAAATGATTTTGATTTTCTCCATTTCGCCATCTAAACAATAATTTCAAAATTAAATCCCAATTTCTCTCTCTTAGCAAAATAACATCAAAGTATGTGTTTTAGGTCTTTTAGTGTATTGGCTAATTCATATGATCTCAAAGTTAAGGGGTTAAAAATGATTAGATATATATATAAATTAGTACACTATATGATTTTGGTAACTTAAACCTTGATGCAAGCAAACAAATCAATTAGTTATTAAGTATTATTTTTAAGCATTATGTGTTTTTAGACATTGTGTCACTGATTTTTAGATATTACAAAATTGATTTTTAAATATTGCGTGACTTAACCATTGCATATCTGGTTTTTAAGAATCGTATGACTGGTTTTTAGATATTACGTTAAGCAATGCCTAAGTCACATAATGCCTAAACCTAGTCACACAATGTCTTATTAATTAATCATGCAATGCCTATCAACCAGTCACACAATCTTATATCAACCAGTCATGCAATCCCATATAAACTAATCACACAATGCCTAAAACTAGTTATGTAATGTCCAAAAACCGATTACGCAATGCTTAAAAACTACCAAAACTACTGAATTTTATTAACAAAATTAATAACTTCAAATAATATATCATATTCTATTTAACAACATAATCAACAAATATGCCAACTAGACAAAGAATGCTCAAAATACTCAAATTTTTTTTTATATATCAAAAACCACTCCAAAATGCTTAAAAATGCTTAAAACGCTCAAAGGTTTTTCTTCGTATATCAAAAATCATTTCCAAATACTCAAAATGTTAAAAGTTCTTCTTTCTGATAAAAAAATACTCCAAAGATAATGGTTTAGTGATGAAAGCTCAAAGAGCATAAATCGGTTTGAGGCACAGACCTACACATATGAGTTAGTTTCATTAAGGGTAATTTTATCCACAATTAATTTTTTTTGACTAAAAATAGTAAAAATTATAAAGAAAGCTATTTTCAAAAACAGCTTATGTATGAGGGGTATGTCTGAAAAAACCCCTATATAAAAAGCAATAAGCATGATGAACAGCCAAGCTACTGCTAAAATTGCAGAAATAAGAGCTCTGTTTTTTCTGAGAAAAGCAGAAATAAGAGCTTGAATCCCACTTGTAAATAATCAAATCAACATGACAAGTATTAGAACTACTGAAGGTGCTAAAAGACAATAGAACCGTCTTAATTAATTGGCTAGTAGATTCCCAAAAGGTCAAAAAAGGCCCTAGGAAACCTTTATGCATTCCTCAGAAATTGTATGAGTTAGACATCTGCATTGAAGTACGTATGAGTATAAAATTTTATCATCATAATTCTTCAAAAATGAGTTTTGTGATTATATCTTTCATGCTCAATATGAGCAGAATTCGAAGTCTCAGTCTCATACAAACTACCTCACATGTGGAGTCATGCTCTCAAGAACAAAATAGAAACATTATTAGACCTTGCAAACTTTGCCTAGGAGGGCTATTAATCAGAAGTCATTGGACAAGAAACCTTTTTTAAAACTTTGCTTGCAGAAGGATCAGATTGTGTAACTGAAATCCTGCTTGGACTATTGATCATAGAAATTCAGCTTGGATTACCAACCTCCAGTTGAAAACCAGAAATATTTTTACATTGGCCACCCCCAAGAATATTAACATTTGAATCATAACCTTTCAATTCTATATAATATCAGCTCTCAAATGTACCAATATCCACCCAAAGGAAGGGGAGGACTCTGGTCAGCCACTTCCAATCTCATGCTTTATCTCAGCTGAGAGTAAAGGCCAAAGTGACTTTTGAGTCTATGTGTTACTAATAAGATTTAGAAAATCACATCCCTGGTAAAGAACATTTCCTATCAAATGCACAAACACAAACAACAGATATATCAATGTTAAAGCAGACTCGAGCAAATACTGACTCCTGTTTCTTGGAGCCAGAAGACAATTAGGCTTCAAGAACAGTTTTTCTTGGAAGAAAAACAACAGTTTCCTATTAATAGTCCAGCATCTACCATATTTTGTGAGTCTATATGTTACTAATAAACACTTTAAGAAATCACATTTGACCCTGGCAAAGAATATTTCCATTTGATAGTCCAGCATCAATTAAGCAGAAAAGGCAGTTAAATGTAGTTCTAAATAGCTGCTTAAATCTGTTAAGACATGCTTCCTCAGCTCAAAAAATGTGTTGTCCAAAATTGAACACAGTCCAAGCAAGAACCATACACACTGCAGCTTGCATTGTGAACATAAAAAACAAAAAGTCAATGAGTTTCTTTTAGAAATACGGTTCTGAATGTGCTTTGTCCTCCATTCCAATCAACTTGAATCACAAACAGTTACAGCACATTAAGGAACTTCAAGATCTAAGTAAAGATTTCATATAAGTGCACAAATATTTGAAGAAGAAAGTCGTGAGATTGTCACAACTGATGATGTTTAGGCAACTTTCAAATACCATTCAAATTTAAGATGCGATGTTGGAAGCTCTAAACACATATAAAGCCTCTATTCTTCTACTATTAAATTTGTCAGGAGTTGAAAAGGAAACAGAGTATATTTAAAAGGTACATCTAAATGGTGGCAAATGCCTGAAGCAGTATAAGAGAGAACCATCAGAGTCCTATCAACAGTTCACCTATTTCTATCTTCTTAAAGTAAGCAACATGGGTTGTTAAGGTAATTTGATAAAGGCAAAACCGATCAACAAATGCAACCACAATTAACCCAATCAATGGTCAAATTCAAGTAACTCAAAGCAACATCTCACTTCGCCATCAGTAAATCAGATACTACTTCTAACAAAAGACGTCTGTTATCCGATGTTAAATATATTACATTACCTTTCGAAAAATAGGATATTCAGCCTTGTATCTTGTACAAGCGAACTGTTGTACTTCTTGGTCTGTACCAGGTTCTTGCTTCAAAAACTGATTGCATGGGAATGCCAAGATCTCTAGACCTTCAGTCCGAAAATAAAAGCAGCTTCAAGTCTTAATATCTTAGGCAGAAAATTGTAAATAAAGTTAAAATTCATCCACCTGTTTCATATGACCAAATTGCCTAAACTGATAATTACAAAACCAAAATATCATATCTTCATAGAAAAGGTTGTATACAGCGCTATGAAAAAGAATAAAGCCACTCGGGAAATAAAAAGAAAGAAAGACAAAAGTCACAATGGCAGCCTTTGAAGACCTTTAAAATACAGAAACGAATTTAAGAGCGGTCTACACAGATACAAAACTAAGAACATAATTACGCATGATTGGTCTATTAATTTCCACTCTTTTTTTAGAAAAAAGAAAAAAGGAAAGAGTAAAGAAAAGAGAATAAACCTTGATCCTTGTATTTGCCGTAAAGATCAGTCAACTGGGTGTAATTCGAGTCAGTAAACCCACTGTTCACAATCACAAATGCATAGAATTCAGAAAGAAAATCAGGGAAAAGAAGAACAAAAGAAAAGAAAAGTTAAAAGAAGGGAAAATGGAAAGAGAGAAAAGGACCATTTAGAAGCAACATTAACCACAAGGAGAACTTTTCCTTCGTATATGCTAAGGTCCACGTCCTGACCTTTGTTATCCTACAACACAAACAACAGAAAAAACCGCCCCAAGAAGAGAAATAATCATCAAAACCATTTCGCAATTTTAATGGTAGAAGCAGAACAAGAAAAAAGGCAAAAGAACCTTGACAGTAAATTGATGGATTGATTTCTGAGGGACCGATTCAGAAGCCCCCATTTTGGTTTCTGATAAGCAAAACAAAAGGAGCTCCCTTTCCTATGGGATTGAGTGGTTCCTAAAGTTAAACGAATTAAAGATTTTTGGGTATATTGTGCCTTGCTCTATTTGTCTTGTATTTTGTCGACTGTTTCTGGGCGGTTGGCTTAAAATAGACGAAAACAAAAGGAGGGGAGAAATTGCCTTATTAGCTGGGCATGTAAAGAAGCTTCTGCAATAATAACAGCGTTTATTAATAATCTATATCTTAACAAGGAAACTCAAGTTCAAGATTTGAAGCAGCAGTAAATATAAATATATATATATATATATATATAGATTTTTTGGGTTAGAGAATAACTAAATCCAATCTGAAACGCTCTTTGAAATTTTGTGTTTTTAATGATTATTATTACTATTATTATTGATTCTTCCTCTTTGATCTTATCGAATCACGCGGTGTTTTTTACTGTGTTCAGTTTCACTCACCTTTAGACATCGCAATCCCTGAAAGTTTCAAATATGGAAACGTAAGATAAAGCAAACTACAGCGAAATCCACCCGGGACTCAAAAGGAAATTCATTTGATTCACAGGTCATTGAAATGGAAAATCGCCCGACACTGACAGAGAGAGAGAAAGAGTGGTTGCGGCCTCTGCCTGCAAGAGTGGCACTAATTGAGCGCACAACAAACGATCAAAGTAAAGGCAAACGCCGACTTGGTCAACCGGTTCCTGACCTCATTTATAATTTTTATATATTTATTGAAAACAAAAGCCAAAAAGAAATGTGGGTATAACTAAAATATTTTGGATTCTACATTGCTGAAAATGATACACTCGACTCCCGCTTCTGTCCTTCCACACACAATAATAAATCGGCATCCAGCTAACTAGATTATATTCAGCTCATTCTGATCCACTTAAACCACTGAAATTCTGCCAGTGTATTGACAAAATGGACTGTTTACAGCCAAAATGGGGTTGTAAATATAAAAGGGCAAAAAAATATGGTATCCAAGCAATGGCCCAATAAAAATTTTGCTCACGTTCCTATTGGGGAATTGATGAAATAAATAATGCAAAAAAAAAAAAAGTAAAATAAAATAAAATAAAATTTTGATACATGACAGCCTAGAGTTAGATACAGCTCGCCCCAATCTCTACACTAAGGCACATCTCACTATCCTTGCCAGTTGCGGTAGAGGTGATAGGATACTATTTACAAAACCAGCATGCCAACATGCTGATCTTCGGCTTCAAACCCATATCTGTTGTATATTTGTTCCTTGCATCGCAAACAACATAGGGCCAGAAAAGCACTCAACTCTTTTCAACAAGCCGCACAACCCAGGTCAAAAAATAGGGTTTATACCTAAAACAATAAGTAACCAACAAGGATTTTGATGAGAAAGTAAGCAATTGAAAAAACAAACCTTCAAAATAAGTAATGGCAATTACATACCAATTAGAGCAGCTCAATAATATTTGGTCATCTTGGCCACCAACCGCTTGGAGCTGAAACACAAAAGATATTAAGAACCTGCCCTTAACAAACACCTACCTAAATGCAGCGTCTCTAGTGATCAATTGACCAAATCAAGATGCATTCTAGCAAGCATGAAAATGCATGAGTATGCTCTGTTTTTAACTTTTAAAGCACAATCTCACAGGAGAAATGCACACCTCTTGATCCAACTGGGACCACACCTTCTGGAGGTGGTCTGACAGGAAAGGAGTTTCTGTGATTCATTGCAGGGGGGTGGAAGCCCCATCCTTGGTTTTGCAACCTTGCTGGCTCACACTGGGGCCCACCATATGAACCATGGCCATATGATGCTTTTGCTTTATCAGCATACCGCGGACCTAATAGGAGAAAAGATAACATAATATACAATCAGGAATGATCAGAGAAACTGAGGCATTAACAGTAGACTATTCCCCATCACCTTTGGTACAAAATATATTTAAGAACATTACCGAGGAAGGGTTGTGGAGGAAATCTCCAGCTCTCTCTAAGTTCATTTGGGGCCGGTCTCATTCTCTCATGGCTATTATAATAATTTCCACCATCAGCGTTCAGTGAATAGTATCTGTTGGAGTAGGGAGGAGGTGGGGCATCCCTCATCGAATTCATATGCTGGCCTGAATTAACATATGAGAACTGATTTGATTGTGCAGGATGAGGAGGTCGTGGAGGGTAGGCATTGTGATGGAAGTTAGGACCATCAAGTTTTTGAATATTATTCACTGGATGTACAGGGTAACTGTTGAAAGAGGTATTACAATCGAAACCTGCATAGGGCCTGGAAGATCTCTAGATTCAGGCCATGATAAGGGCTGCATTGGTGCACATTGCTGAATTAATTCTGGGTGCAACTGATGGTGGAACCGCAGATCGCAAATCATCTGCCTATTCTGCAAACATAATCCAGACAAAAAGAATGAAGTAACATAAAATAATAATGAAATCAACAAGGCAATACAAACAACCAGGACCTACATGTACACCGGTATGACTTGTTGAATCAACACCATTAGCAAAGGGATCAGATGTAGGACAAGGAGGATGGGAGGGAGTGGGGGTGGGGGTGGGGGTGGCGGTGGAGGTGATGATGGCAGTGGTGGTGATGATGGAGGCACATCATGAGGTAAAGGAGGGGCAAACGGCAATGGGAAATGCTGATCACACTGCTCTAGTGAAGTTTGTGCAGTATTTACTCCAGCAGCACCACTGGTTGAACCCATTTCAATCTCAGGAGCAACATCCTCCATTTCAAGTTCACCATCAACATCTTCCAAAATATGTCTGCGCTTTTCAACTACAGGTTTTGCCACTTGTTCTTCAGGGTTTCAGAATAGTGTTCTGGAGTAACAGCCTCAAAACTTCCTCCATCAGAATCACTACCTTCATCCTCATCCTTGCGCATTCGGGGCATACAAAATCCAGGAAGCTGGAAACTAGAATTGCTGAGGCAACAAAACATATTTTACAAATAAAATTCTAGAAAATTTTTAAATAAATCATAAGTTAAAGAGATTCCATAATACAGACCTGCCATACTCATCCACAAGCATGCCCTCCATGTCCCTGACAGGATCATCCAATGCTCTCTCTGTTCTAGCTGAGCGGCGAGAAAAGGCACCACCAGAAGATGAAGCACTAAGTGAATCAAGTTCCCGTATATGGTGGCGAACAACAGACTCTGGAAGGATTCTTCTTTCCAGCCAAAGCTTCAAAACCTATTAAAAATTAAGTGGGTGAGAGGCCCCCCTCCCCCAAAAAAAAAAACAGCTAAAATCACTCACCTTTAAGCACTGCCGACGATTTTCTTGTGCACTAGGTCCAGGGGGAGCTGCAGCATAGAGTAGACGAGGCAGTGTCGCTTGAATAGCTGAAGGGTAGATGCCACCAACATCACCTGGATACCAAATAAAAACTTAGCCACATTCATAACTCATATAAACTAAACACCTATCATACTGCTAAATGGCATCTTCACCAAGTCATTAGTGAATAAACACAAATCATACCTTTCAAACCTCGGGAGCACTGAGTAATGGAATCCACAAGAAAGAACAAATCCACTCTTCTGTGTAAGCTTGACTCACGTTCCAAATTTCGAGTAACAATTTCTACAACCTAGGTTTAAATGAAGAAATCAATGCATTTTAAATAAAATAAGATCTTTTAGAATATGAAGATGTATCATCTGTACATATGCTCTCAGTTCACAAAGGCTCCCTTTCAGCCTTCACTATAATACACTTTTAAGTCTTAATAAATTCCCATAAGGGGGCCTAAACAACTTTTAATGCCAAAGTTTACCTATGTCTAAGTTCAATTTAAAAGTGCTGACAATGAAGGAGTAATGCCGTTGATAAACGCTTACATAATCTAACTAAAAAGAGAACTTTAACAATTTTACCCCAAATATTTAACTACATGAACTTCTGCATATAAAAAGATATTAAAGCTATTATAAAACTCAATTGTCTTTATTTATCCTTAAATAATCACATGGACTTGAAACAGATGATTAGGGACAAAAGGCTTTCACATACAACGAGCAGTGACATGTTGAACTAATCAAGATAACCAGGTCCGAGGTTGTATTAAGTGTTATAGGAATGTAATTAATTTAAGAGAAATCACTCTCAAGAATAATACAAAAATCTGTAAATAGAGGTTATCATCATTACAGAAACAAAGGGCAAAACATCCAGAAGCGCGGATCTACAATGAATTTAATGCTTAAAAAAGCTAATAGATTACAACTCACAAGAATAGTCCAGTAGTTCTTTTATACTACACAGCAGTACAAGAAATTCAATTTAAAAGAATAAACTGTTTGTTTGGATCTTGAAATGTTTGAGAGCAGGAATAATATCAGTTTATCACTAAAAAACGAAAAATGCTTTATTTTCAATATGGTTTTCCCTTGCCTCATATTCTGCCAGACCAAACAGTGCATGATAAGAACACAAGTTTAAATAGACTTACCATTGGAATTTATTTGGCTTGCCCTTTACATAATTTTTGGTTTATTAGGATGACCCTTTTTCCCAAACCTAACAATTATGAAGATTCCTAATCTAATTAGGTTGATGAGTCACCATCTTTTCAGACTTGAATAACTTGCCAATTCTGGAAATTTGACTATTAAAAAATTCATGTAAAATATATGAATAACGAAATTATCAGGTTTTTATTCTGTCCTTTTTCATTCTTAACTAAATATCAATCACTACAATGTCCTGGACTTTCCTTCTAAAACTAGATTCTCTACCACAGTCCAAATAAATCCTCTTCTGGTATCTCACAAATCCCTCATGATTTTTAATGCCACTAATATCCAAAGATGTGATTGAAACACTGATGTTATAGTGGTAAGAAGATTCCAGTGTTAAAGAACCTTATATGAAGCCACCTGTGTTGACATAAAACATCAACATATACAACCCTAATTGGTTCCCATATTCGTAGTTTCTCTTACTGCAGTTGCAGAGCATAGCACTATAGTTATCTTGAGTGTAAACCCAGACAGATTAATCAAATATGTGCTGAGTTTGAAAGTTGGAGGAAGATTAAAGATTGCCATATGAGAGGAAAGCTTAAACAGGAGCAGGGGAAAAAATCCACCCAGATTTCCTTTAGATGATAACCATAATATAATAAAGTGCCTATGAATATTAAAGTTGATCTCAACTTCACATAAAATGACTCCACTTTTGCACAATTGCAGCAGTTGAGTGAAACTAACTATTTAATGTACTTTTGCAGACCTGCATGACAACTATAATTCAAACAAAAAAATAAATAACAAAAAGGAAAGCAGAGAAATACTACCTTAGCAGAGACACCAAACTTTGCACAATCAATTGCTATGCGTGTTGCACGAGCAATGCTCTCCTTTGTCCTCGTTAAGGTTGCAAGCATATTCTCAAAGGATGACAGAGCAGCATGTGCTTCGGTGTAATTACTGCACTTACTGACAGATTTTGGTCTTTCAGAAGCGGCAGAGTCAGCTTTACCTTCATCGTCAGCAATTGAAACACATAAAGATTTGTTGTGACAAGAATGCAAATTTGGACTACAATACCCATTGCTTCGAATAATATTAGCACTCTCTGAAGTAGAAACATGGCAAATTGAAGCATTGGAAGGAGAGACCCTAGCAGGAGAATCTACTCCATCAGCTGAAGATGAACTTAACTGGACACCTACAACATCCTTGTCGGAATTGTCATTACAAATCAAACTAAAAGTTGCCTTCTGCCTTTGTTCAGGTAGGATATCTTCCATAAGCTCACACCTAAGTCAAACAAGAAAAAAATTAAAAAAACATATTTACGACAGGACCTTTTGGAAAATTCAATTCTGTTATCAGATTTATGTTAATATGAGCATCATAACTATTTAATTTGCTTGGTATGGTCGTGCTTGTATTCCAAAGGGCTAAATTAAAGAAACCACTTTTCACGATTGTAGGTGCAAAGTATGCAGTTAAGTGTTGAAATTTCATGTTATATCTTTAAGAACAAAAATAACCCAATATTGTTTCACTGAAAAGCTGTAATAAAAAGAAGGCAAATATGCTTACATGCTGTTGACTAAGCTGCTGTCATCAGTTTGAGACTTCAATGAATCACTTTTCTCCTGATTGGTATGCTCAGCAGTGCACTTAAACACATTTGAACCATCCTGAGGTGAAACTTTACCAGTTTTCTCAGTCCCTGTGACAGGATCTGAACTCATGTCAGCATGTTCTGAAGTATTTAATTGTTCATCAGGATTTTCTGCCCTACAATTGCTCAAGCCAACAGGTTCAGCATCACGATCATCCTTTGAAGACAACTGCTGATCTGTAGAACCACAATTGGGTCTGAAACTAGCCTGGCTTTTGTCAGGATTAAAGGATGGGTGTTCTAAATTTTGGCCTATATGACTATCACAACTAACGTGGTTCATAGGCTCCACAAAGACATCTTTATGGAAATCATGCCTTTGATTTTTAGGACTCTTCTCAGGTTGACAGCAAATATCTAGTTCCAAAGAAGCTTTGGCACATTTTTCCCACAGTATTGGGTTTGATCTAGAAAAGTTGCCAGAATCACTATTCACAAGCAAATCCATGCCACGTTGCTCTAACCCATTAGCTTCTTTGTCGTCAACTGCTGTATGAGAGCAACTCCTAATTGGAGAACTATGACATCGATCATCTAATGTTTCCATGGTTGGTGAATGTTCAGCACATGCCTGAACTTCTTCAGCAGCATTAGCTGACATAGCTTCCAAAGCACGATGGAGACGTTTAGATGGAGGCAGCGCAGCTTCACCACCTGCCAAACAGCCTAGTTGATTTCTCAGGACTTTCCAAGGTTCTGGCCCACTTTCTTGAACTTGAGTGTCATCCTTTGAAGGTGATATATTAACCAAAGCTCCCTTCAACACTAAAGAGTCTCTATCAGCAGGAGAATCATTGCGGCAGCTAGATGATGGACTCATCTGCTCCAATAAATTGACTGCACCTTCATTAACAGGCTTTTCTTCATTTGGTGAAGAACTAGTGAACTCCTCTTCAGCAGCTGACAGTTTGCCCATGCGAACCCTAGCTCTTTTCACCAATGGTAGATGCTCATCTCCATCATCTTTGGAATATTTCTCATTTAAAATTTCACATGTATTCTGCAAATTTTTCCTAGTATTATTGATTCCTAAATTCAGATCACCTTCTGCATCCATTCTAGTAGGACCCTCAGCAGAGTCATGATTTACTCGCTTTCTAAGTGGTTTCCTTTTCTTCTTAATGACAACTGTCTTTATTTGGAAATCAAGCCCTTTGCTCAACTCAACATCTCCCTCCAAACACTCAACAACGGTCTCAGAGTGTTCAGGTTTACAGCTAGAATCCATAGTGCTGCCTTCGTTCAAGCTAATAGCATCAGAATCAACAGTGGCAATTTCAGACCCATTATCATCAATGCTACCATTCGACATTAACGCAGATGAGTCCACATCATCACTTTCAGAAGCATCTGTAGACTTTCTGACTCGTTTGTTCCTCCTTAGGGATCCATCCTGGATCACATTAGCTGACACATCAGCCGCAGTCCTAACATCATTAGATGACATCATAAAATTCTGGAATCTAGAGGACTCCACCCTTGATGAGCTTCTAGCCCTTCGAACTGGTGGTGCCTTCTGCTGTGCAACAGATTTTTGAGATCGTAAACTTCCAGATCTTTTTCTTGATGAGTATGTAGTCAATACAGGTGTTTCTCTGACCAACATCTTATCTGGAGCTTGCTCTGACACACATTCTTTGTCAAACAGAGCATCAATTTTTGCCTCAGCTGGAGCAACCTCAGTTGCATCACTTGGATCATTTCGATTTGTCACGGCATTTGAACTTTTTAATCGCAACTCTACTGTTGCCTCACAGGTTTCAGTCAGATCCCTTGATGCAGATGAGTCCACTGAGTTACCATAATTCACCTGAGTAACTCCATCAGCAGAATTATAATCATCAACCTGATCCTGTTTCTTTGACTTCTCATAACTGTCAATAATTTCCTGGACTGCACGTACAAAATCCGCACCCTTCCCCTGACGTTTGATCAAAAGAGATTGTTTCTTCTCTTCAGTAAATGCTTCAACATCAGCAGGATTACAGAAGGCTCTGCATGAGAAAATATCCATATGAGAACTAACATGATCCAAACTAAGCTACGGGAAATTATATATGAGGAGCATAAGGATATAGATGAGTTAAAACAACCAACAAGTAGAAATATCCAAATAACAAAGCCCAACTGAGAAAAAGGATTACAAAAATGCTACAAAGTAACTATTATAGTCCCCATCAACAATATATAAATAAAAAATATAGTAGCTTTAATAGCACAATAGAGTTCCATGTGTCTAATTCCTGAGCGCAGCCGATTCAAAATTTATTAAAATAAATAAATTAGTATACAGAATTCATTGGATAATTAAACTCTTATCATACATACAGGTGCTACACATAAAAAGGAAACCATTCCTGTACATACCCCCCCCCCTTTCATTTTTTAAAAGGTTTCACAAATCTTTCACATAAAAAATGATACAAATGCAATACCAATAGGTTAAAGAAAGCATGTTAAGATACAGCTGAAAAATATGCTAATGAACTTCCGAACCCACACAATCAAATGGCTATAATTTTTGCTAGTCTATGTAGATTTCTGAAGTTAAAGACTAGATCTTACCCAGCTGTATCGTAGACGACATCAACATCATCAAATAACTAGATGACTTTTACTAAATCTTAAGAACATTACCACCAATGTTTCCAGATACTTCATATTCTAGGAATTGTTTTCCAGCATGTAAACCTTCCCTTTCAAGGTATCTCTATTGAGTACAAAAATGGTACAGGAACAAATGTGACAGCCAACAAACAGAAAAGATAATGAGAATGGCAGCATCCCAACTGATAATACATCATGTCCAGATTTGAAACCCTCCAAAAAGTCCGTTTTCAGATTACAGTAGCTCTACCCTTTGAAAAACCAAGTATTGGTCCTCTATATGAAAACTTAAAATTCATCATCATGTATATTCTACAATAAAGTGGGAGAACCAAAGACAGCCCAAATAAAGCATAAAGCAGATAATTAGAAAAAAACAAAGAAAAGAAGATCCAATTTACAATCAGTGAAAGACCACTCATATAACCAGTTATTGAGGCCTACCAGCTTTAACAACATAATCTTTAACTCAATATTACAACAATATGCAGTAATGAACTAAGTTCATAAGGAGTTTCAAAATTTTTAAAATAAAAAAAATATATAAGCAAACTTCATATACAGATGCAGCAATGCTCCAGTGAAGAGTATTTAATTGTAATTAGAAGGGTTATCACCACCTTGCAAAAGACAATACGCAAAACAAGAATTTTACCAGCCAATGACCAACATCACTCAACATAATAGAAAACAGAAAATGGAAACTTATATCTACTCTGTTCTTGCGTTCCATCCCTACATAAAAAAAAGAACCAATTGAATGATGGGATTGACTAATGCAAAAAGCTAAGAAAGCAGTTGAAGCAGCAGTGAAGTGACAGGACGGTATTTGCCCATTCTTGAGCACTTCTGAATTGCAGGGTTTTGGGAAAGCAACATCACTAATTTTCGGTCAATGCCACATGTATCATACCTTATTTCTGTATGTATTCAAACACTAGATTTAAGTTGTCTAAAATGAGGTTTTACTAGCTCTATTTTGATAGGTCTCTTAGAGAGATATCCTTTCTTCTTCGCCTCATCAAATTCAACATTTTATAAATTCAAATTCCCACTTTTATGAAGCTCCTGTACAAAACAGTCTCTTGCAAGTATAAATAAAATAAGACATACACCACTTAGCTGCCATATCTCACCTTCATCCTACATTTGAGCTTGGTGTGTTCTATACCATATCAGTGATTATGCTTCTAAGAACTCAGGAGCTATCAGAATAATTTCAAAATTTGTTATATAACAGTTACCTGCCATATCCTCACCATATCTTCATCCTACTTTTAAACAATGCCAGTTAACTCTCATAAATTACTAGTGTTTATGTTTACTATAGCCCAGGAGCTATGAGCATATCCAAAATCATTGTGCAAGCGAAAAGGTAGATCAAAAAACTCCTATCCACTACAACAAGAACCTAAAAGTCAATAACTACTACCACAGTGTAATAGCTGAATGTATAACCTAAACGTCAACTTTAACATATTGTTCTATGTTGGAGTCAAATATGCATAAAGCTTGCTATACTCTAAAGAAGTCAACACAGACCTTGGAGTTCAATAGCACATAACCGCCACCTCCAAGAGTAATTACAGGAAAGGATAGTTTAAATTCCTTTCACATTATCAAAGTATATATTGCATCAAAGGTCAACATGCATTCACCCATCCAACACCCCAAGTAAATTCATCTCTACCAAGTTTATAGATGTAATGGTTTAACTAATTCAAATAAACAAATCAAAAGAACTTCCCCTTGAGACAATTTGTACGATAAAAGAAAATAAAAGCACGAGAAGCCGAGAATGTACATGCTTCCATAGTTGCAAATATTTTATAAATACATCAACTTAACTCTAGACAACTTCCAATCCTACAATACAAACTAATGCACAAAAAGAGTCCAATTTAAAATGTCTTAATTGAGCATTCAAACACCCATATCTGGCTGCACACACTAGCACTCATTACTAGATCATAAACATTCAATTTAAAGATAGATGATTATCTATAATTTAAAAGATACCTTATAGATTTACGTATGGACAGTGAAGAAAGGAAATTAATTCATCCATCTCCAAATGATTATGCTTTTCCCTTGGTAACAACAAAATATCGCCACCGTTGACATGGGTTAGGTGGTTAGCACGCTGGGGAAAAAATATTACTAAACAATGGATCCCTCATCATATAAATATACTGAAGAAGAAGAAGAGGAAATGAAAGTAATGATGATGATAATGTGTTGTCAAAAACTTGAAACAATAATCTTAACAAGAATACCCAAATGCTCGTAGACATCAAGGACATGGTCACTGAAATTATATTACCAATGCTGATGATGACAATGGATTGTCAATAGAGTTCAATAAATCATCTAAACATAGAATGTCACACACTTTTACACATCAAGGACATGGTGAAACCAAATTATCTATTGACGATCATGATAATAACATATAGATCAATAAATCATCTAAACAAGAATGCCAAAAGATTATCTACAACAAAGACAGAGGCCACCTACAGTATCTTCCTTTGAGAACAAAATCAATCAACTCACATAAGTCACCAAAAATATTTGACCATAGTACACAACTATCAACAAGAAACACCAAAAACTAAGACCGTAGAATTGCAACTACGCATGACTATTAATAATTTAACATAAAGACAAAAAGGGGGCATAAAGAGGAACACAAAGCAAAAGGATGAACTGAACAGACTAATAAACTTGAAATGTACACTTACATTTGCTGGGTTCCAAAAAAGTACACCAGAACTTTCTTCCAATCAGATGAATAGCCCCACTTCTCTGGCTCGCTTACCTGCCACCAGCAATCAGAAATATAAGCCCACAAGTAGTGATTATACAACTGAAAGAAACAAAAATAAAGAAAATAAATGGGGAGGAGGAAAATATAGAAGAAAACAAACAGCAAAAAGACTACAGGATAGGTTAGTAGAAGATAAAGATGACAAAACAATCTTAAAGAGCAAAAGTTAAATCCACAGCCTCTAAGTAGAATTTAGAACCAAGGGTTCGATTTTGCCAAAAACAGTTCTGCCAACAGAATTTCTCATTTAATTTTCTAATAAACGCATTCAAGTTTCTAAATTAACGAAATCCATGCATATCATCTCCTTCGAGTCACAAAAATTAAATTAAAAATGGTCAAACATTAAATATGCAAAAGAAAAATAAAGCCGACAAAGGGTTCCTCCTTTTTAATCAACGATCAACAAAGAAGCAAACCCTAAATAGAAGAATCAATCATGCCACCTAAATAGAAGATCATTTAAACCTCACATGCAGCAAACACTACGGCAACAGCATATTATCCAACATAACCAAGATTTTCGAGACATCAAAGATAGAGAAAGGATAGTGATAAAATTGTAGGCATACCGTGGCAGGCCAAGCAGGGAAGCCTTTGACTTTAGCGAGGACAAGATCGCCGACTTTCCATTGGCGGCGAGCGGCAGCGGCAGCGGCCGCCTTACTGGCGCCCTTCCTTCGGCTGGGCGCCATCGCAGAACCGATTAAACTATTATCCCGAACTCAAAGGCACGCCAAAATCGCCCGAAAGGCGTAACAGTTTGGCACTCTCTAGGGTTCCGGCGCAACAATTTGGCATGAAATTTTGAAGGCATTTGAAACGCCCCCCAAATTAAAAGTGAGTGAGCAACTCAGTCTGCTAAAAAAAAAAGAAACCCTAATATTTTGTTCAAGAAAAAGGAGTTTTTTTTTTCTTTTTTTGGTTTGTTTGGGTATTACTGGGGGTTTTTGGAAATAAAAAGATAATCACGCAAGGAAAATACAAAGATATCGAGGATTTGAAATGGGGAGGTGAGGAAAGTGCTAAAATACGCAGGTGGGGTATAGGTTAAGAGTAGGAAGGGGGAAGTGCTAAAGTGCACGATAGGGGGGCGGTGGTACAGATTAAGAGTGAGTGGGAATCTGGTGGGGAGGGTTGGGGAAGGCGTATGCAAATCCACGTGACTTACCCAACTGACAGGAGGCAACAAGGCAATGATCACTCAAATCTTAAAGGACCATACTAAGGAGTGGGCTCTCAACCCACCCCACCCAAAAAAAAACCAGATCCAAAGAATACTCTTGTTATGAACACAGCCACGGGTTTGGGTTCTGGGCCTACAGGCTTTTTTAGGCCCATTTTTGTACTTTGTGGTTCTGAAAGGCTGGTTTGGATCTAATGCCCACCGCCATTCCTTCATCATTGGTTTATAATGCAAAACTGAACAATAGTAGACGTGGTCAACCTAACACAGTGGAAAAGTTCGGACGGCGGCCAACATAAGTCTCTGAAAAGTCAAAACATTTTAAACGCGTAGCTAGGTCGCCACCGCCATTGCAAACTAACTCATAGCCAATTGACCTCTTATCAAATGTCAACCTTCTCGGCTCTCGCATTAATACTCTCCATACGCTTCAACTCCCAGCATTTTAAGCAGGGAAAAGTCTGGGAAAGCCAAAGAAAAGTAACAATGGTGATCTTGCCAAAGCCAAATCCCTACACTATCAAATTGCAGCCAAATAATAACCCTTTTTCCATGTCCAGTTTGGTGTCCGTTGGCACAGGGAAACATGCACCAGCTCGCATTGCCATTGTCACAACGCTAAGTACATCGTACCAAACCAAAAGCCTGGGTCGGTTCATCAACAGCAACCGCGTGCTTGAAGAACCATCTTCAAGGCGGGGATCTCTTTTAGCGGATCAAACTTTGACAACAAGAGATCTTGGAGAGAATGAAGGCAAAAGTGGGTATTCAACAAAGCTGAAAACCAAGCAAAATGATCACGAAGAATTCGAGAAAGAGGTCGAAAGTGTTATCTGCAGGCTGAAGGCAGCTGTAGAAAGGATTAGAGAGTTGGAGATACAAAAGGTAATGGGAAGAATGTCCGATGAAGATAGATTATTGGTGGAGAATACGAGTAGAGAAATCGTAGACAAGTTTTTGCGGCGGCCCCTTCATTATTTAAGAAGCGGCAATGGAGATTCGGAGGAGCAGTTGAAGGACTTGAATTTGCTAATTCGTATGCTTGATAAACTATGCATCGAGGGAATACCCAGAGCTAGCAACCATGTTTTATGATTCTTTATTCTTTCTTCTTCTTTTCCATTTTTTTGAAACATCTGTCAATCATGAAGAATCATTCAGTTGATTCATTCTTTTCTAGCCAAAAGATCATAAATTATAAGAAAAAATTGAGAAGTCGTTTATTTCATCTACAATGTAAGGCCATGTCCTTTGTAAGAAAAATGGAGAAGTTATACACTGACATCTTGATTTATGGTTAGAACACTAGAAGAACAGTTGGTTTGCCTCCTTCCTTATTATTACTGATTATTAAAAATGGTATACAGCTGTGACTCATACCATGATATTTCACGTTGGATTAAAAGGTGGCTGCCATTCCCATACAAGAAATTGCATGGATCAAATTTGGTCGATGATGAACCTTACTTTATGTTTGAAATTAATTGCAAATCAGTATATATTCATTTGGCATGACCCTGTCAAGCATGAAAAGTCGTATACATATGTTCTAACGACTCCATCTCCGAGCTTAAGTTTTTTTCACCTGACATCCCTCTCAGCTTTTAATTTAACTTGGATCAAAATCTGATCCAAAAAACTTCGATTTCAATTAATCAAACCTGATCCAATATATGCAGTCAGTGGATTTATGCACAACATTTTGGAGAAGATTCATTGAAATCAAACCTTTCATTTGTCCCTTAAAAAGCCCAGGCTTTCATTTGTTTATGTAGCATGTAAATGATGAATTCTGTATGAATTCCACCCACCACAAGAAAAACTTTTGAGCTTTTTTTTTTTGCTTTCAGTGGAACAAATCTTTCCCTTGAATTTTCTTCTATGATTCAAACACTTTCAGAAAATATATAATAGGATAAAATTGAACTTTGCCAAATTGCAAACATCAATTGAAAAGAACACAACGACCAAGAAATTGTGGAGTTTCAAGCTGCATTCTGAATTTTATATATCCATAAAGACACTTATCACATTCCTTGTTTTTGTCATGCTTGATCTTTTCAACTGTCAAGATCAAAAAATTTACCTCTGTAAGCTGTACCATCAAAAGAAACAGATCTTCATGTGACGACAACGGATACATAACCTTTCCAAATTGTAAGAGCGATACCAAAATGCTGCTTATCTTACTGAACAAACTACCTAACTACATAGAGCAGACCCAGAGTGTGCACCAGGTGTATCCATTCCATAAGCTCATCTCTCCTGCATAATGTGTAGGTCTAATATTTTAAACAGATCATTGCCTGAAGAGAAGCTCCAAAAAGGATGCTGTACTTTCAAAGGTGGCTTGTGATTGTTGCTACCTTACTCTTTCCCCTACAGGTCCAAGTTAGGATTTCCCTCCCATACTCGCACATCTTTTGCAGCCAGAATCAAAATTCAGCTGTTATAGCTGTTTTCTGGTGACTCTGTTTCTTCTTCTTTTCATTTTGCTTCTGTGACTTATTCAAAGCTTGGTCAGCCTTTGAGACAATTTTAGAGACTGTGAATCCAGCTTCTTCAAAAAGCTGTGCTCTATGAGGAATCAAAGCATTGCGTAAAACAACGTCAACTCCATCATAGGTCCAAACCCCTAACACTGCCTCTCCATTAAGTCCAATAGCAAACCAACCAATACCAGCTGCAGCAAGGTCCACTGAACTTGAATCCCAGCTATGACCATAAACATGGAATTGCTTTCTCACCCAACTGCCAAGCTCTTCCACTCGTTCCTCCCCAATTGGGGGCTAAAGCAAGCACCAATGCAGAAAGTGTCAAGGGTACCATTATACACAACCAAAATGCTGTAAACGAAAAGTGATATGAAACATGTAATTCCAAAGGTTGTAATATTCCAGGTAGAATATGAGTGATACAAAGCAAAAACTTGAGATAGAGCAGAATGGCATAAAAGGATTTCTACAGTGCATCACTTATATCAAGGGGAAGATATTAATTCATTTTAGCTCACCACACCTGTAACTGACGACCAAAATGATCCTCTAGCATTCTGTGTGCATTTTCAGTTCTCCCCACGTGTAATGGTAGATAAGGAGATGCCCAAACTGTAACATATAGAGATTCCACGGATGACTCTTCAATATCCAGCCTCATGAGTCCAGCAATGTGAACTGTGTGACCTGCCTGTCACATTCAAATGTATGGACATTAGCCTTAGCCACAAAGCATGAAAATATAAAAGGAAACAAAACTAAAACCAGAATTTTGCAGCAGCATGCCCCCATTTTCCCATTAACAAGAGAACATCTGAAACTCAAGCAGCCAATAAAAAAAAAATCAAGAATCTAACCCGACCAAAATAAGAAACAAATTCTATTTACAGACCATAACAAGAGCAAATCTCTGGCTAAACAATTTAGGTAGCTAGCACTTTTGACAGGAGAAATTATATGACATATTGAATAATGCCATTTTGAGACTAACCTTGATTCTATACGTTCTCGGTTTCAACTCCTTACTAACATAAACAAGCTTCTGCTCCTCCCTAGTCAACCTAGTTGTCATTTGATGTGGCTGCAAAAGCCCTGGAGTATCAAACAACTTTGCCTGCCCTGGCAGCACCCCTTCCACTCTTACTATCCCCAAAGTTGTCCCAGGCACTGGTGCCTCTGTCAAGAAACCAATCTTCCCACCAACACACTTCCCAATGGCATTGATCAATGTACTCTTCCCAGCATTTTGGGCCCCCACTGCCCACACAGTCCCTCTAGGCCCTGCCATCTCCACAACATCCTCCACCAAACTCTTCACTCCCCAATCCCTCACAGGACTCACAAAATGCAATTTTGCAATCTTACTAGCTCCACCCTCCCTCGCTCTCTGCCTCACCCAATGTTCAAATCGTGTAGGTGACAAAGAGCTCGGTAAAAGATCAATCTTAGTCACTACAAGTACAATCCTAGGCACATTTCCAGATTTCCCCTGTTTCCAAGCTGTGTAATTCTCTTCAGTTACGTCAGATACAAGTTTCGCTACTTTTCTTGGAAACGACCCATCAAAATCTGATGCATCAACCACCATTAAGACCACTGACCGAGCTCCTGACACTGATCCCAATCTCCTGCCAACGGTATGATCAAAATCAAATTCTGGCAACAAATTCTCCACTGTTGGATCCTTCACCTTGCCATAATGGCGCAGTGAGTGGCATCTAGCGCAAACCACAGGCTTTTCAGGCATTTCTTTATCTAGGTTCTCCTCCTCAATGCCAGGGCTTTCACCTTTTTCCTCTGAAAGCACACCTTTCTTGAGAAAGACTGTGAATTCAGGTTCCGTTGACACAGGTACCAAGTAGCGGGAACCTATTTTGAGCATTAGGTCCTTGGTCTTCGTTCGGGGATTGATGAAGAAACCAGGGTGTTTAGGGTCTGAGTCCTGCATGTGTACCCCACATCCTGGGCAAACAACATTGTGGGGAGTGGCATCATCATAGTTTCCATCTCGATTCAGGGTCAAAGATTTAGAAGAAGAAGACTCCTGCTTCTGCTGGTGTTTTTGATGCTTTTTTGGTGGTGATGGTGTGGCTGTAGATTGAAAGGAGAAATGGTTGGTGACGAAGAGGAGGTGTGGAGTCAGGTTGGAGATTTGGGGCTTAATCATGGGCAACAGCGGAATTGAAGTTTTGGCTCCTGTAGTGGAAGTGAAGGATTCGGTAAAGAAGAGGGAGAGAGAAGAGAGAGGTTTGAGTTTTGATGGAGAAAGATTTCTGGCTCTAATGATCATTTCTCGTTGCTTGCAATTGCTCTGAGTTTCTTCCTTTTCTCCGTAGTACTAATTAAGGACCAACGTGCATTGCACATGAAACCTTTAAAACAAAGGGGAAAAATGTTTATGGCCTGAACAATTACAAGATATAAAGAATGATAATGTTGAGATACATTCTATTTTTACCTCATAAAAAATTTTCAGTAATTCATAAATCGCTTTCTTACATACAGTTCCTCTATATAATGTCTGGCAATACTTAAAGAACAATGTAGAATAACACAGACGACACTGAACAGCACCAGATACCAACAGAACAAAGAAACATTATATCTCAATTAATCTTCATAGTTTCCATTGAAAATTAATCAATGCGAAAACATAATTGAAGCTAAAGCATATCATAACTAGATCAAGTTATAGTGGTTTTGACTACTTGGAACCTATTTTTATCACTCCCTGGAGCAGATGAGCAATGATAATCTCATTTGTCCCCCAGCAGATAGTTACTGGTTGCAGAAGCAAATCATCAAATATATTTCCAAACTTATTGAGCAAGAAAGTACCGCACAACTAACACACACATCAAAATTCTACTATCCCTTCGTAAGCCCAACGATTAAGGACAATGAAACTCTAAGAGAGATAAGGATTTCACCTTATGTTTGAAACTTGAATTGCGAAATAGGAAGTAAACTGACTGCTGCCCCTTGTTATTGATTTTTTGAAGAAAAGAAACAGAGAACAGCAAAATAGAATTTAAAACACGAAAATCAACTAAGCCCCAACCCAACAAAAAAATATATAAATTAATTGCGATATCACAGTGATAACTAAATATAAAACACAAGTAGAATAATAAGAAAACAATTAAAGAAAGAATCCTCACCGCTTTATGGAAGAAATCGAAAATTTGGAGGGCGAAACAAACGGCAGGAAAGAAGAAATTTTGCCTCGGATGAGAAATGGCGGAGAGGAGAAACTAAACGGAGGAAATGACTGTAAGGGATGGCTGAGAACAAGGCGGCTGAAAAGAAATGGAGGGAAAATGGAGAGAGAACGGAGCACGGAGTGAAGAGCGAAAGAGCGCCAGAGCGGCTGATGTGAGAACGAACTAGCCCCCTTTGGGTTTCTACTCTCTAAACGTTGCCCACGTATAGTGGCATTGTTGTAATTGTGACAAAATTTATATTATAATCAAAATATTATTCAATTTTTGATATAACAAAGGAATATTTATTATGAATATTATTAAATCTTAGTATTGCATTAGGTTTTAATATAAAATCAATTACCTTAGAAATTATAGTGAAATATTTAAAAATATGAATCAATATTATTTCAAAAAACATAAATGACATCAACATGCACGGATATTATGTACCTTATATTTTAACTGAATAACCATCATTTTAGTAAAAAAACAAATTCTCCTTCTCAGTGTTATTAGGTTGAAAATTGTAGAAAACAATTAGTGTATGCATATTTACATGATGGCAATATATTAATGCACATACTACCAATTGTATAAAATAAACATGTCCATTAGTAAAGATTACATACTATTTTATTACAAAATTGTGTAATTCGTTAAATGCACTAGTTTACAAGTATACAAAGACTTGAACTGCAAATTCTTATATTTAGATGTTGCCATGTCTACTCTTACTAAACTAGATTTTAGTTAAATCTCAAAAATTGAAAATTTTAATATAATATTTTACCTTTTATATTTGAAGGAGCTAAGTTGCTTATTAATGCAATTAATTGTTTAATTAAGTTTTTGAAGTCAGTGCAAAAAAAATATCATTGTTGTTTATTTATTTGGATATGAATATTTTTGTAACTGCCAATGTCTATCAATCTTTTGGAACTTGTACTATTTGAATAATTTAAAATTCAGTAAGTAAATTATTAAGCATTAATTTAATTTTTTCTTAGTGTAAAATTAGTATAATTAAGTCTTGTATATACATTAATTTGGTTGGTTTTTAGAATTTTAAGAAAAGGAAGATTATTTCAAAGTTGATGATTAATTTGTGTCATTTTAAGTTTAAAATAAAAAAAAATTAAAGAAACTAAAAACTCAGTTAAAAAAATAAACCTATAAATAATTCAAAATAGTTTAATTAAAACCATGAACTAATGGTGGCATTTGATTATGAGAACAAATATAATTCAATATTTAAACTAAAAATCATATCAAGAAACTTTAGAACTCGGATTGAGTTAATTAATTAAGGTTTTAGCTAGCTACCAATGATAAATTGATCCTAAAAAAAAAAATACATATGAAGATGAATTGAAAAGAAATAATTATTACCTTAGAAAGAGCCCAATAATAAGAGATAATAATTAAATTAATGGAGCTGAAAGGGACATACAATGAAAAATTGAAAAACAAATTAAAATGAATAGTAATTTAGAATATTTTGTTTTTCTACTATATTTTTTATTTTGGTACGTTGCATAATTTTATAGATTTTTCTAAAAATGAGAAACTAACCATATAAGTATTTACATTTTAGCATTTCTTATCAAAACAAGTTTGTACCTTCCTATATAATAAATAAACATGATGTGCATGATATGATTTAGCTTTCGTCTCTCAGTGTCAGTGTCGGCTCAGCAGAGTGCTTTCGCCGTTGGTGTTCTTGACCTGGGCAAGACTTAAGTTGTAAGGTATGAATCCGAAGCTTAAATTCCAATCGCAATGCTGAGGGCTAAAACGACTATCAATTGTCATGAATCACGAAAATTAGGATGGTGAGTATGAATTATGTCAAGTGGAAAATCCAGCCAGAGTTACGAATGATTTGCTTTCTACCGAGAACTGGGCCGACACGGCCACCCGAACCGGCCTGCATAGACTTGGTTGACCTCCATATTGAAATGCAGCGTGGACCAGCCTAGTTTCAATTTTCAATATCCAAACAACGCTATATTTAGACTTGGGACGGTTTAGCAAAGAAACGACCGGGAGAATCTCTTTATTATTATTTTCTCCAGTACAAATTATATAGTGGTGCAAGAGACATCGTCCGATGGTGGTCCATCTTGCTTTTCCATTTGCCACACGTCCCGACAAGAAATTCTGGCTACACACCACGTGTCCGAAGAGCACTATGGACAGTCATTTCGTTACTTACTAATAGTACCCAGTTTGAAGATGCTAATGAATGCCACGTGTGTCTTTTGTTTGTTCCTCCGATAGAGATATGACCGTCGTGGGCGGTACACGCACCAAATCATATGATTGACAAGCTCAGGTCTTGTCTCCCTCCCACTGACAAAGACAGCCTGCTTCTGTTTCTGGGGACTTTCCGAGTTTCCTCCCTTCTCCCGCAAAACGCGTCTGATTAATTCAATGACTCTGCCAGACCCAAAGAAATTGTATTTTTTTCTTATGTATAGAATAATGAAAGAAAATTGTTAATTTTCTCTTTATCAATCCCCCCCTTTTGTTCGATAAAGATCTCCTAAATAAGATCTGTCTAAGCAAACGGTGATTGCCACATGCGCTTTGCTGTTGATGTTGGAAAGAAAGCACTAAAACTGTTGATAATTTAAAAGTAAACAACTCAAAATATCTACAACAAAAGTAATAGATTAGGGTATCATATTGTCAATTTGATGTAAAAGCAAAAGATTTTGTTAGTTTAATATCTGTTGTACATTATCGTGTGAAATTGACTCATGGGTCTCAATTTAGGCGTTCTCCCTCCTCATTTTAAAGAGCAAGTGTTAAATTTACCAACGTATTTTCACAATTACATCTTGGAATTGAGTGTAATGATGATATATATCAATAACTTTATGGGCTATAAATGAAATGGGCTCAAGCATCCTCAAATGCAACAAAGTGACAGACTGATCATTGCCTCAAAGCCTCAATTTATGCTGCTCCTGACAAAATATGTTGGTTTCGCAGACAAGAACATATCCTAAGCAACTGCTACGATCTTTTACTCTTTCATTTCTCTTCTCGTCATGAATCGTCGTCTCCTTCTCGGTCCATACCCCAGAGACGCGGACCGCGTGCTCACACATCAGAAGAACCTTTGCACAAATGAAGGACAACAGTTGTGCTCTTGACGTCTTTCCACGTGTATTGCAGCTACTTGCTGAGCTCAATTTCTTATTCTGAATAATAAACAAAGGCGCACTCGTGTCCCGTACTCAACTCCCATTCAACACGTCGAACCCTTTAGATATTTTTGAGCCACGAAAAAGATATTTCAGATTTTGAGAAATCTTTGAAACGTGGCGAGTGATCCCCACCCTCAATCTAGCAGCTGACGTTATTCCTCGATTCTCCAGCACGGCATTTCAGCAATGCTGTATTAACACGCGTCTCCCTCTTTCCAATTAAGTCCCAACACGTGTTTCTGGTTCCCAGCCCAGGATCTAGAGCAGTAAACCATCCATTTCTCAAGCGACACGTGTCCTCCAATTGAGTTCCGGACACTGGTATTTAGGTGCTTTTAGTTACCATCGCTATCCCGTGTTTGTGTTCTCCCAAAAAATGAGTGCCACCCACAGACGCAGACTCAACCAACCGAGTCCTGACTCGGAGGACTCGGGGATCCTTGACGAGCGTATACTTCTTCTCGTCCTTGAGTCGATAAAATGGGATTTGCAGGTCATTTGCGTAACTGCCTCGCTGAACCGCAAGCTTCGAGCTACAGCGAAGCGCTTACTGTGGCGACAGCTCTGCGTGTATCGCGCACCGCGCATGGTAGCAACATTGGCTAATGGTGCGCCCAATGGAAGAATAGGTGGCGGGTGGGACGCTCTCGCAAAGCTCATGTTCTACTGCTGCGGTTGTGAGTCAACTCGCCATTTCAAGCTGAGTCGGCCGTCCCCGAGTCACTTCGCGAGAGCTTCTCGATTTTCGAAGACCTCGGGTCGGAGCTTCTTGTCCAAGAAGTGTCGGGGTGATTTGTTGTTTGTAAGTGACCCGTGCGAGCATCCAATGGGGGAAAAAGAAGATGATTTGGGGATTTATCGGGGGGTATTTCGGGGATTTATGAGGTCCAAGACGAGAGCTTGCTTGATTAGACGACAAGTGGCGTTTGAAGAGAGAGTGAGGTGCCCTTATTGTGGCACCCGCGTGTGGAGCATGACGAGGGCTCGGCTCGTGCCCAAGAGCGCGGCTAGGCGACTGGGGTCACGTGACGGTAGGTTGGAGTATTTTGTTTGTGTGAACGGGCACTTGCATGGGACTTGCTGGCTCGTGCCTTTGTCGTCTGATGAAGAAGTTTGTGACGATGATGATGATGATGGAAGTGAAGAGATCGACGGGGAAGCATATAACCATTAGACAGTGACAATTGGAAGCACGAGCTCGTCAGGGGAAGATGTTTTAGGAGATGAGCCCATCAATTGATTGCTAAACGTGTTGTAAGTACAGACAAATTTTGATATATTACCCAGCGTATTTACGAAAGAACAGATTGGCTTAGAATGACTAATGGATCAGGCTGGGTCTCTGTCCTTTCTTTTAACTATGACGTGTCGATAAGAGATTGGGTCCCAGAGCTATGGGCTAGCCTGAAGTCTCCACCTGTTGATAGACACTGATTTTCTTGGGCTTGAGGTATGAAAACTAATTGACGTGGATTGTCATGAGAGAGGAATTTCTATGAGATGTATAGTAGGAACGGCGGATTGGGAGACTTGGGATAATTTTCTGTAAGCTATCAGTTGCTTTCATTGCATGTGAAATCCATTTGTTTGCATGTGCCTTCGTTATTTTCATTTCACCCATGCTGTTGCAATCACTTTTTTGTACTTATTTCATGTGATAATGCTATTGTAATAAACTACTATTTCATAATTCTTCTCCTTTATTTCCTCTTCTATTTCCTTTGTAGACATTAAAATTAGAAATTTTGCAACTTTCGGTTTAAATCGTAACCACGTGACCACATGATCTATTATTATTACATGTAATAAACCAACCATTTTAGATTCTTTAGTTTCACATTTTAAAGGAGAGTTAGGGCTTTTTTACCATGTTTTTTTTTAATTTAAAAATTATTATGAAGTTTTTAAGAAAAACAATAACTTTTAAAATTAAATTAAAAGTAACTTTATTTTTTAAGTTTTTTTTGTAGATGAATTGTTTAGCAAAATAATTTATATAAGTTTTAATTTTGATTAAAATTAATGTAAAAGTATTTGATAAATTATTTTCTATTAATCACCAATTTTTTTTATTTATAATGAAAAAAGAAATTAATTTATTTTTATTTATTTAAAATAAAATTTTGAAAATATAAAAATTATTTTTTATATAAAGTAAAGTTTATAATTAATAATAAATTATAAAAAATTCCACAAATAATTAATTGAGAGAGGAAGTGTATTTTTTGATACGATAATGTTGAAATTATTTTTAATAAATAGGGACATTTTTTGAAAAAATAAAAATTCTCTTAAAAAGCTAAACATGCTTTTTTTAAATAAAAAAAAAACTCTTTTTTTTACTTGATTTTTTTTTAGCTTATTTACTTTTTAAAAGTAGAAATCAAGTTTGAAAAGTTTTCAAAATTTTTTTTAAATAATAAAATTTTTAAAAAAAAGCCTTAAAGAAAAATTTCAGAAAGAAACTTTAACTTCTTTAAAAATACCGTAGCTTTTTAGTATATACCTTTTTCTCTCAATCATTCTCCCTTTCCTCTCTCTCTCTCTTCCTTTGGAAATCACCCTTCTCTAATACAAAATCGTGATCTCCCTCTTTTTACAAAGATCATTGAAAAATAAAAAATCCAATAATAGAATAACAAAATATAATTTTTTTTATTCTTATAAAAATTAAGAAAAAAAACTTAAAATTTAAAGTTGCATTCAAGTGCTATTTAAAGGTTTTCTCTTTTTTTTTCACAAAAAATTTAGTATTATTACTATTATACAAGTTTAAGAGCTATTTTGTTTTTTTATAACTTTTTTTAATTTTAATATTTGAAATCGTATCCATTTTAGTTTATTAAGTGATTGAAGATGTCATGAATACTCTTTATATTAATTTTAACTAACATTAAAGTTTATATAATTAATTTTGTAAAATAATTTATTAAACAGCTTTAGCTTAATTTTAAAAACTATTATCTAAGTCAACAGACTCTTAAAAAAAGTATTTTTTTACAAAACTTTTCAAAATTTTTTTTATCCAACTTTTATTTTTAAAAGATAGATAAACCGAAAAAAAAAAGTCAAATAGATACTTAATAGACAACAAAAAAGTAGTTTAACTTTCAAACATCCATTAAAAAGAGTGATTGCAACTTAAAAGCATCAAGAATTTTCCGGTAACAAAACATGAAGGCGATGGAGGATTTCAACTTCCTTTGTTAATGCACTTTAGACGAATATGTTCATGAAGCTTGTATTTTTGGCTAAGCTTAATGTTGAGGGATTTTTCATTTTTTCGGTGATGAAGAGAGAAGTAGTGTTACAAACAAGTAAAACAATAAATATGGAGAGGCAACAAAGAGAAAGATTAGAATAGTCCCTCGAGAGGTGTTGATGAATAAAATGTAGACAATAACCAGAGAGATGGCAAAACAAGGCAGAGACCAAGACAGAGAAATGCCAAGTAGAGAATAAACTCAAATTTGATTGAGAAAGATAGTTCCACACTTCCTTCTTATAAGGCTTGTTGCTAAACGAATATGTATAGGTTCTATAAATTTTCATCGGCAAAATGCTCTAATAGTTTCGATTAAGGCTAATTTAGTTTGAACTAAAGAGTCAGTTTCTATAAGACAAGTTATTAATATTCCCTGTAATGTGAGTGACAAAATTATTTTACATTGTTTGATAAGAGAAAAAAATTAATATAATATAATAATATATTATAATCACATTGTCATTTAAAAATAATGTAATTTTATTTTACCATTTACTTGTTAAAGTAAAAAAAAATTGATTTACTGTTACTATCCTTCTTCCTTCAACAAAATAGTCGAATCTCTTTCCCATTCTATTCTAAAGCTAACCTAACCGTTGGTCTCTTCCTCCTCCTCCTCCTTTTTCATTTTGGTTTTGAAGTTTTTATTATTGAAATCAGTGTAATGTATTGTGTTTTAGTGAATAGAGAGGAATTTTATGATGACCAAATTTCTATTCTGTCAAAACGTTTCATCATTCGGGATTTTCTCTTTTCGCCGAAGCCTCCATCACAGGGCAGTATCTCCAATTTTGGCAAGTGCTAAACCCACTAAAACTAGACATTTGGATATTAATAATATCTTTAATCGATTTTAATTAGCATGCTTGAACCAAATCAATCTAGCCATTAACGCACCCTTATCTTAATCTTCTATACTTGCCAGTTGCCTCTAATTATATTGCAAGCAAACGCACACAAAATGTAATTAGTGCAAGAAAAGACAAGAAATTAATATTAGCATTAAAGTAATGTTTCAAAAGTAAGGAAAGAAAATAAAGAAAAAAATATAATTTGTGATAGAAAACAAAATGCACAATCAATTATAATGGGAAAAAAAATGTATTTGATGGTATTAGCTTAAATTGAAAATCAATTATGAATTTAATATGGAAGCTCTTAAAATGTCAAAAAATGGTCAAAGTCAAAGTGTCAAAGGGGTAATTCTGTCATAATGGTAGAAATTTTCAAATATTTGGCTTTGGAGTTAATGTGAGTTGTAACGACACCAAAACTGGTTCCGTGCTTTTTGCCGCCATATCACTTGCGCTCTTCCGTTTCTGTCTCTCAAAACCCTCCGATCTCAAGAAAAGCCAACAAGAAAAGAGGAAGAGGAAAACCCCACCTAATTTCACCTCCGTCTACGAAGACGATCAAATCCAATTTCGTTCATTGCTGAGTTTCCTCGATTCAGTTTTCCGTATAAGGTTCCATTCAAAAAAGCCACGCCATTGTCAGGTCCGTTGCTCCCTCTGTTTTCTCGCTATTTCCAAATCTTTTAAGATGGTGCCTAACATTTTTATGACTTTTGGTTAGGGAATAAGGAAGGAAATGGCGACTCTTCAAGACATTACTGTCTCAGCTGCTATTAATCTTCTCTCTGCATTTGCATTCCTAGTGGCTTTTGCGATATTGAGGCTTCAACCGATTAATGATAGGGTTTTCTTCCCGAAATGGTACCGTAAAGGGATAAGAAGCAGCCCTACACGATCTGGAGCATTTGTAAGCAAATTTTTCAACTTAGATTGGAGGACATACATAAAGTTCTTGAATTGGATGCCTGCAGCTTTGAGAATGCCGGAACCTGAGCTCATTGATCATGCTGGACTTGACTCTGTTGTCTATATCCGAATTTACCTTCTTGGGTCAGTTCTTAAATACCCGTTCGATTGTTATTTGGCTATTTGCTTTTTGCTTTCGGAAAAAAGGTGTTTCGTTTTCGAGTATCAAATGCATGATTTTTCTTTACACTATGGAATTATTACGTTAGAGTTAGTGCAGTTCTTACAGTTCCATATTGTTGTTTCCTATGATACAGCAGTCTAATATGACGACATTTATGTGCAGCTTGAAAATAACTGTCCCCTTAGCAGTACTGGCTTTCTCGGTTTTGGTCCCTGTCAATTGGACGGGGGGGACATTGGAGCATATTAGGAATTTAACGTTCAGCGATATTGACAAGCTCTCAATATCAAATATTCCAGATGGATCAAAAAGGTCAGGAACAGTTTTTTTTTTCTTTCACTTTTTTCTTATCCAATGCAATAATCTGGTTTTCATCGGGAATTCACAATATTGGCAAAGATAGGAGTCTCAGTTTGATTTGTATTTATACTCCACCTACAAAGAACTTCCCTATCATACTAGTGAAGTAATTTTTGCTCAAAGATGAATGTGAGACAGGATTTTACAATTTCAATAGCTGTGCTTATATATACGCAGCACTGACGAAATGGGTTGCAAACTACACTAAATACTGAGTTACTGTACGTGAATTTTCAAGTGTTCTGAAATCTGATTTTTACATTATTTTTGTTTGGTGCTACCTATTCTCAAAGTCCTCATGTAATTACTTACATTCTTGGGTTGAATGGTTCAAACCTCTGGTGAATCATTCTAATATCAGTACAAGGCAAACTCTTACTGCCATCATTCTATCATTTTTGGGTTAAATTGTTCAAGCCTCTGATGAAATTTTATAGATGACTAAACGAAAGAGTCATATGTGCATGAGGGGGCATGTTAGAGATAAAAATCCAGTTTTCGGACTCTCACCTAAGTAAAATATTACCTTGTCTCTTCTGCTTTTCAGCTTTTGCAAAAACCAGAGTATTATTGTATATAAAAAAGTTGCAACTCACATAAAATTATCTGTTTCATATCTCAGTTTGGAAAGAGTCTAAACTTGCCCTTTTCAGGTTGTGGGCACATATCACTATGTCATATGTGTTCACCCCTTGGACGTTTTATGTGCTATATACCGAATACAAAGCTGTAGCTGCTATGAGGTTGCGATTTCTAGCATCTGAAAATCGTCGTCCTGATCAATTCACAGTGAGTTTTTGGCTCTGTCCAGTGCTTAATACCTATATTGTTGTTATGCACATATGACTCTTTCTTTTATAAATCTAATCTATTTACAACTGTTGACTATCTTATATGGGTTGATTTATTGAATGCACTAGAATTTCTGCCTACCAAGGAAAAAAAAAAAGAATCAACTACATACATGATATCCAAATACTGGCAACCTATATCTAAGTTAAACATTACAAGTACTTGGAGTGTAGAACTAGCCATAGCTTGAAAAGGCTGTTGTTAAAAGTTCCAATCATCATTAACTGGTATTTGGTTCTAATTAATTGCAGGTTAAGATTTTTTTTTTCATTTTGATGAAAATTTCAGAGACATGCAGACGTCTCTGACTATAACAATCACTCATTAATATCTAATCAGATTTCAGATGTAAAGTTATGCTTTTTAACATGTACATACAAAAATCATACAGTGAAAATGGAGAAAGTTTACTTAATATTATTTTAGCACATAGATAAAGACATCCATCTTGTATAATGTGAACAATCATATACCTGGTTAACTGCTATTGCTATTGATCAGGCTGTGGTTTTTTACGTGAAATATCTAATAAATTTGGTACTCATATTTGAGGTTTTCCCCTTTCTTTTCTCGTCCCTCAGCTATTTGATGTTGCTGGATCTTCTGTCTATGTAATTATTTAGGTACTTTCCTTGCATCATTGCTTGGGTAACTGAAAATGTTTGTTTGGGTACTTAGGGATGCTCACTGAACCTTGGGCTACATGAAGGAAGTACCCTTCTCCCATTCGATAGACCACATCCTCTTATGCCTAGGATTCAACGTTGAGAGCCAAACTGCAAGTCCTAAATTATACCATTCTGGTCTCGTTGAGGACTTGTTCTACTCAAAGTTGATAGAATAAAAAGGATGTTTGCTGTTTGTGTTAGATAGAGGGCAGTTCTGACCGTTATATGTAGCTGATGTCATGTTTGACACAATCAACATACATGTGCATGCCTGCAAAAAAGTTTATATCTCATCCCAGATTTACTACTTAAATATAATTTTTCTTTCTTTTACATGTTTTGCAGGTTCTTGTAAGAAATGTTCCTCCTGATCCTGATGAATCAGTTAGTGAGCATGTCGAACATTTTTTTTGCGTAAATCACCCTGATCATTATCTTACTCATCAGGTGTGTTTCCTTAACAAGTTGTGTATACTATGATAATTCTAAGAAGCAGTAGTGCATGAAAGAAGGAAAATCGGTAGTACTAAACAGGGAAATTTATAATAATAAGTTGGAATTTTTGGAACTGCTGGTGTCTATAGTGTATTACATTTCTATTTGCAGTGACATAAATTTCTATAACATATTACTGCTTTACTACGTAACTTTGATAGGTTGTGTATAATGCCAATAAGCTTGCAACATTGGTTGCAAAGAAGACGAGTTTACAAAATTGGTATACTTACTACCATAATAAGTATGAGAGAACTTCAAAGAGGCCGACCAAAAAGGTAATATCTTTGCATGAACTATCGACTTATATTTGGCTCCATGTTCCTTTAGTGGAGTAGTTTGTTTAATGTGTACAGGAAATTTCATTACTGCTCCATGTTGATTTTCAGCAGTCTATCATTATCCAAGTTTCGTATTATTATAGACAGGTTTCTGCGGTCTTTTGGGCTCTAAAGTCGATGCAATCGATTATTACTCCTCTGAGATTCAGAAGCTGAGTGAAGCAGTAAGTTTCAACGCACTGTACTAGGGATTATTTTTTTCGTTTCATATGTTGTTTCTAGCTATGCTTTGTAACTGCTATTCTTACTTCAACAATTATAACTATCTCTGTTTCTGGCATCATCATTCTTGGCATAATGGGAACAAATTTAACAGTGTTAACATGAGTCCCCGGTGATGAAATTGTCATGCGGTGAGGTAATGTTTAGATGGTTAAAGTTTCCAATGAAGAGTCTATATCTATTGGCTATTGCTATGTTGTATCGCTTGGTTAATAAGCACACTCTCCCCCAAATGACCCTTCCAGGCACACATGAAA
>NW_018397258.1:6071258-6283534 GCF_002168275.2 Theobroma umbraticum | reverse complement strand
ATCTTCAATCATCCTATTCAATCAAGGTAAGAGAGTTAAAATAATTCGGTACACCCCTACGGTTTCCGAATTGGATCGCGGGATCCCCATCGAGGATTGTAGAAGAGCAGAGATAGAATAAGGATAGAGATAATCTTAACCTCGAATAGAAGACAACGAAGTTGAAAGAAGATTTGGAAACGGCTGCTCCTTGCTCCCATCTAGAATCTGGAATTATCTCAACTGGTAGAGTCTTTTTGAGTTTTAACTCTCAACCACACCTTCAAATCAAGGATCCATCAAGGCTTTTGAAGAATTTCTTTGAAGTCTTTTTAGTATTGACCAACTGGGGCATGCATTTGCCTAGAAAGAAGAGATTTATGTGAAGAAAGTGGTGAGGTTAATGATGAATGAGTAGATCAGACAAGCCTATCAACCCAAAACAAAAGTACCTAGGGAAGAGAAATCGTACAATTAGTTAATCTCTAGAGAGTTTTTTTAATTGTTCTTTTAAGAGTTTCAAAGCGAATTGGTGGAGGGTGGCGGTAGCGTTAGGGATAGCAGTTTATGTCTCCAAAAACACTAATTCCCTAATCGGTTCCAACCATTTATAATTCAATGAGGAAGTTAATTGTTTCTTTGATAAAAAATTTAATTATTTTTATTATACTTGACATTGAAGTACATTGTTTATATGTACAAAAAAATATTAACATATGTTTTAAAATAACATTTCACGTTCCAATTGTTCTTACTAATTAAATGAATTAAAGAAGACTACATTATGAACCATGTAATGATCTGTATTCTGATTCCCCGTTCCACAAACTAAGACTAAGAATTGATAGGGTTGGAGGCAATGTAAAACTGATATATAGTTTACCATCCAGGCAACATCGTATTTTTCCCTCCCTTTTCTTCCCTTCTATAGTGTAATTTAGTTACTCATAAGAAAAGATGTAATTTCGTTGTTCTTATGTAGGAAGCTGCAGAAAGAGAAAAAGTGATAAATGATCCCAAGGCCATAGTTCCAGCAGCATTTGTTTCATTCAAATCCCGTTGGGCGGCAGCTGTCTGTGCTCAAACTCAGCTATGCCGTAATCCTACAATTTGGTTGACAGAATGGGCCCCTGAGCCACGTGATGTTTATTGGAATAATCTTGCTATACCATATTTTGAACTCTCCGTTCGAAGGTTGCTAATGGCTGTTGCACTATTTTTTCTTATTTTCTTCTCTATGATTCCTATAGCTTTCGTTCAATCTCTAGCCAACATTGAGGGGATTGAGAAGGTGTTGCCTTTCTTGAAGCCAATAATAGAAGTGTAAGTTCCTTGTCAGTGTTGTCTTTCTATTAACTAAGCATTTCCTTTTGGTGTCCTCAGTACTTTCCTCCCTAGAAGGCATTGTCATCTGTTTCACCTTCCAACATGTATCCCCATTTGATAACCCCATCTCGTCCAACCATTTAACAAGCAGGATCTTGCTAGGGACGGGCATCTACATCTTCACTACCAAAATAAAATCCAGATGGATAGACATAAGTTTTAAACTGTTTCTTTCTTGAACCCACCTGAAGCACTGTAGCACAGATTACTTCTGCCCCTATTCACAATTCACAGCTGGTAACATAGCCAAATTTCTGACTTGCCACGATGAAAAGTTACACTTTACTCTTTGGTGTAATTGCCATAATGATCTTAATCATAGGCTGATATCTATACATAATCTTTAGGTTTCCCCTATTACCATGCAACTAGTAATGATATAATGAGACTTGTAGTAGCTAAAATTCAACTGCTGAAATTTTTTTTATCAGGAAGTCTTTCAAGTCCGTCATCCAAGGCTTTCTCCCTGGAATTGTACTGAAGATATTTCTTATTATTCTTCCAATAATTCTTATGACAATGTCCAAAGTAGAAGGATTTTCATCACTCTCATCTTTGGATAGAAGATCCGCTGGGAAATATCACCTGTTCATTCTCGTTAACGTATTTCTCGGAAGCATTATCACTGGAACAGCATTTCAGCAGCTTAAAAGTTTCCTTGACCAGCCTCCAACAGAGTATGTACCTATCTCTTCCCAGTAAAATTGATGGCTTAACACATTTAATACTGCTATACATACATGCAGTTTGAATACCGAAACAATTTTGTTGGTTGTCGTTGCATCAAGAAATTATGTTACAGCAACAATTGGTGTATATCTCTGACAGAAATATGTAGCTACCTGCAGTGAACTCAAATGTGTCAATTTACTGTTGTAGATATTCTTATAAATTTGTTCTTTTGGGATTTGGCGACCAGAACTCAGATATACCAACCTTAAAAGTTCTTAATTGATGCTGAACCGCTGACTTTCTTCATCTTTTTTACCCTTTAGTTCCTTCTGTTCTCTTTTCACTTGTAGTGCATGCTTTTCTCTATTAGTGTTTATGATTGATGTTCAGCTGACTAGCATACCATCATGTCTGCATGCCAGAGCCCTAGCTTTCTTTCTCGTGCTATTTATATCATTCAATTTTATCTCATCGTACCTGATAATGTAGAGGTGTGATTGACTACAGATATTTTGTTACTTATGCAGGATTCCAAAAACCATTGGTGTATCCATCCCAATGAAAGCCACTTTTTTCATTACTTACGTAATGGTAGATGGATGGGCGGGGATTGCTGCAGAAATCCTCAGATTAGTACCATTAGTCATTTTCCACCTTAAAAATACGTTTTTAGTTAAAACAGAACAAGATAGGGAGCAAGCAATGGATCCTGGTTGCTTGGACTTTGCAACATCTGAACCAAGGATACAATTTTATATCTTGCTTGGACTTGTTTACTCTGCTATCACCCCTGTACTTCTTCCTTTCATCATCATCTTCTTTGCTTTCGCCTATTTGGTATTCCGTCATCAGGTACACTAGCTAACCAAATATTGTCTTGCATGTTTAAGCTACATGAAGCTTAAGTATTTCCTCTTCATTCCATTATAAATTAACTGAATGCTGGAAACATATGTAGATAACTTTTTTCAGCCTTCCATCAACCGATGTCATGTTAGTGTTTTTGAGTTGTACCATGCTGAACAGCTAGACCAATTCGTTATGGAGATATATATAGTACCCTTAGTGATTCAATTGTTAAACGGACTGAATCCAAGGGCTAATTTCCTCATCTACAATTCTGTGGCCTAGCATCTATTAAATGTTAGGATACAGATAGAGTACTTCCCTTTGAGGTAGGACTGCTTTTTGCCCCATAAGTGTCGAACAGTGCAATTTATTTTGCATTGTATTGAAGATGGTTCCATCAGTCAGTCATTTTGTAACAATGAAGGTCATGAGACAGCCTCTCTTTTGGCTACATGAAGCATATTGCATAAATATTCAATATTTCTTGCTCTTATGGTCATTTTCTGGAAATGTTCTCATCTTTGGTTTTTTGGGGGCCTAATTGAAATGCTTCATTCATATAATAAAGCAGGCAAATTCCTGCTACAGAGAATTACTAAATGGGAAATTCCCAACAAGTTCAATTACAACTGATTGACGAAAAAGGGAGACCAAAACCTCTAGCTAATAATAATTAACTATCATTAGTAGTACTAATAATAATGCCCCAACTTCTACATAGATCATAACTATCGAAGTATTCAATCTATGTTCTCATCTTATGGTATAAAAAACTTGCCTGTTCTATGTTCACAATCTTGTTTCATGCTGCAAGGTTATCAACGTGTATGATCAAAGATATGAGAGTGGAGCCTCATTTTGGCCAGATGTGCATCGGCGTCTGATTATTGGTTTAATAATATCTCAACTTCTTCTAATGGGATTGCTGAGCACAAAGAAGATCGATAAATCAACAATTGCACTCCTTCCACTTCCTATTTTGACCATCTGGTTTCACAGATACTGCAAGGGCCGTTTCGAATCTGCATTTGTAAAATTCCCATTACAGGTGAGGAATGCTTTGAATTATGATTTTCATGAAGCTTTAAAGAAATAGTTTGCAGAAGTTATGCTTGCTGAAACATTAATAAAAGGAATACATTTATAGGATACTGCTTAAATGTCATATGCAACTTGGAATTTTGAAGGATATGATGTTGTATGTTTGGTTGTGGCATCATACACCATGGCAAGCCATTTTATGTTGATCAAGGTTCGAGGATCATCCTTGATCGGATTTAGTTATAAGTTAATTTCAATAAAGGTGAGTGAAGCAAGTGTAACCTATTAAGATCTAGAAAATCTATGCTATTTAGCAACATCAGTCTGATGTTGGAAGCAGGTGGCATTGTTTTGGAACCAGAATGGGTTGGAACTTGGATTATCTTTGCTAAACTGATTAGTAAGGGTAGGAACTTACCATGTATCTTCCTTGTCGCTGTGAGTACATGTGACATTATTTATCTGACACATTAACATTTGATTTCACACAGGATGCGATGATCAAAGACACCCTTGAGCATGCAACGGAGCCAAACCTGAACTTGAAAACCTACCTTAAGGATGCTTATATACATCCAGTTTTCAAGGGCACCGACTTTGATAGGCCACAGTTAATTTGTGAGGAAGAGGACAACCCGCTTGTTCCAACAAAGAGGACCAGCAAACAGAACTCCGAAGCCGGTTCTACTTCTGGTAGTTAAGAGAAAATATTAGGAAACATCATCATTGTTCATTATCAGCATTTGGTCATTGTCTTCTTCTTCTTGTACATACAACCAGATTTTCCTATTGCATGGTTGGAATTTAGTGAGAAAATCCGTTCAAACGCGTTGCTTGCTTATAAACGTTCACGAATTACGTTGTGAAAGAATTTATGAGGTGTAGGAGAAAACTCTGCTGCTTTTCAACTTAAATAGGTTTGCTTCAGTAAATTTGATGCCTCTCTCCTAAGCGACATTGCTTTCTTAGATTTTTCATTCATTGGTAGGAATAATTTGTATGCTTTTTATTTTTAAAATATTTATATTTTATGTAGACCTTTATGTATATTAATATCTTTTGTTGCTAAAAAAATATATCAATGTTCATGTTATCAAATTCTTTCCATTACAATAGTGTAATCTTGAAAAAAATATAATTGAAAATACTATATTATAAATAAAATTATTTTTAAAAATTTTATTCAATTGCTAATAAAAGAAGTATACTATTTATCGTAATTTATGTAGATTTATTTAAATGAATATGCATAAACATAAATTGTTTTTGTAATATGGCATAGAACAAATATAGATCTTAAAATCAATCACAACATTATATATTAATAATTAATAGTAATTGTATATTTTTTATATTTATTCACAGCAAACATATTATTATTGCTGTAATCTCTTAATTATTTTTTAATAAAATGATTATTTACTCAATTACATAACCCTTTTTGTATGGTACACTTTAAACACCTCATTTGAAATTGGTTTTCGAAAATATAAAAATTCAATTTATATAAATTACAATATAAAAATTAAATTCATAATTTTAATCGAATACATGAACTAAATTTGGAATTTGACCGGTGGGAAGCGCAATTCCTTTCTTAACTTTCATACTATTTTATAACCTCAATAAATCTTGTGGGCCAGTGTTACTTAGCTATAACCATAAAGGGAAAAGGTCTAGGGCGATCTCTCCAGTGAAACGCAGCGTTTTAGTGGCAACGGCGCTTTAAGGAAAAAAACAAGGTTAAATCATCAGATGAATGCGTTGTGCGGTCCTGGGGAAAGCTATAAATTCCAAGCAACGACAAATCTACACTGATTACACTCCTCTTCTAATGCTTCTGGCAACTCTTTTCATTTGGGCTCTCTCTCGTCAACACGTCATTTTTCTGGCTTTTAGCGCTGATAGAATCCAATGCTGTAAGTTGTGTTTTCATTTCCGTTTATGCTGCTGCTGCTGCTGCTTCTACTAGTACTTTTTGTTCAAAAATAAAAATAGAAAACCTCTGCATTAATCTGGGTTCGTTGCTGCCACCATATGCTTCTTTGTCAACTGGGTATAGCTCAATTCTTATCAAGTTCTTATATTCCAAACTTCCCATCATTTCTTATGGTGCAATTTATCTGGGGTTTTCTTGGTTTTGTTTTTTCTCTTTCATTTTTCTGCGTTCTGTATGTTCAAGTTATGTATTTATCCGACTGCTCGTTCACTGTGGGTGCTTGATGCTACTATTGCACATGTTAACATGGATTTTATTGCTCTCTGGGTCTGGATGTTTTAAAATGATCCCAATATGGGAAAAGCTGGCCTCGGTATCGAAAACCAGTTGAAAAGATTTACGCTGTTTTAGGTTCCTTGATCCAGTGAACTAACTCTTTCCTAATTTCAAACAGAAAGCCATCTCAAATTCAGTAAGGAAAATTATCCTCCTTTCCAGAGAGGATTCTATTCTGCTCCCTGGTTCAAAATCACTTTCTTCTGCAAACATATATGGCAACTCTTCCTCCAACCCTTGCAAAAGGGCCCCATTGCCCGAACTGTGGAGCCACTGAATTGTCTAAATTATCGTTTGTCACCCATTATCTTTGTAGAAGCAAAATGGGACAGAGGCTTCAGAGAATAGATGTAGGAAGAAAGCTTTTCTCTGGAGAAGTTGCACAAAATGTCATGCAGTCTCGGTATTGGAATCTTGATTTGAGACGCTTTGCTGCATCACGAGTTTCTGTTGAGCAAACTGAACAAATATTTACTACAAGTACCCAAGTTGATGAACTTAAAAAGCTATCAACTTATCTGTTTAGGACAGAAATTGGAGGTCAGGTCAAAGTTTTTGTTAGAAAGAGAAGTGTCAACTATGTAGTACATATTGAAGTTTCATCCCTGCAATTGTCCAGTGATGAAAGTCAGCTAGTGCTAAGTGGGGGTGTACACAGATCCGATCATGATATCAAAAACAGGATCATTGAAGCCCCATTTATAGCAAGGTCTTCCCATGAGTTGGCACTTGAGTTGGAATTTGAAGCTAAAGAAGCCCCATTCTACTTCTCATTCTTGCTGAAAGCCCCATCAGGTGCAAATTCAAGTGGCTCAGAAATCAGAACTCATAGGAAGACTAATTTTTGTGTACCAATTGGTTTTGATCAAGGGTATCCAGCTCCATTGGGCCTTTCCTTTTCAACTGATGGTTCCATGAACTTTGCAGTTTATTCAAGAAATGCAGAAAGTTTGGTCCTGTGCTTGTATGATAATACTGCATCAGAAAAACCTGCTTTAGAGCTTGATCTTGATCCTTATGTTAATCGAACTGGTGATATTTGGCATGCTTCGATAGAAGGTGCTTTGACTTTCGTGAGCTATGGTTATCGGTGCAAGGGGGATACTGATGCATTTAATGCAGAGCGTGTTCTTTTGGATCCTTATGCTAAGATAATTGGGAGTTCCATTCCTAATCATCATGAGTCTGGTTTGCTCCTGAAACATCTTGGGCGACTATGCAAGGAGCCTGCTTTTGACTGGAGCGGTGATGTTTGTCCAAACTTACCTATGGAAAAATTAGTAGTATATCGGTTGAACGTTCTGCATTTTACTGAAGACAAGTCTAGTAAGCTACCTGCTGATGTGGCAGGGACTTTCTCTGGTGTAACTGAGAAGGTACAGCATTTAAAAGATCTTGGCATCAATGCTGTCTTATTAGAGCCAATATTTACATTTGATGAGCAAAAAGGACCATATTTTCCTTGTCATTTCTTTTCACCAACAAACCTGTATGGGCCTTCTAATGGTTCTGTATCTGCTATTAACTCAATTAAGGAGATGGTTAAGAACTTGCATGCCAATGGAATGGAGGTCTTGCTGGAAGTGGTATTTACCCATACTGCTGAGAGTGGAGCCCTGCAAGGACTTGATGATTTATCCTATTATTACAGGAATAGGGTTGAAGATTTAGAACCAGGACATGCTTTGAATTGTAACTATCCTGTTGTTCAACAGATGATTTTAGATAGTCTTCGGCATTGGGCGACTGAATTTCACATTGATGGTTTTTGTTTCATCAACGCTTCATGTCTGTTGAGAGGGTTTTATGGTGAAATTTTGTCTCGCCCTCCCTTGATTGAAGCAATAGCTTTTGATCCACTGCTCTCCAAGACCAAAATCATTGCAGATCGCTGGTATCCACATGACATGATGCCAAAGGAAATTCGTTTTCCTCATTGGAAGAAATGGGCAGAAATGAATACAAAGTTTTGTACTGATATAAGGAACTTTTGGAGGGGTAAGGGTGCTTTGAGTAGTCTTGCTACACGGCTTTGTGGGAGTGGGGACATATTCTCAGATGGTCGAGGCCCAGCTTTTTCTTTCAATTTTATTGCTAAGAATTTTGGACTTCCTCTCGTTGATTTGGTCAGCTTTAGTAATGCTGAAATAGCTTCAGAATTAAGTTGGAATTGTGGGGAAGAAGGACCTACAAGTAAAACTGCTGTACTTGAAAGAAGACTCAAACAAATCCGTAATTTTCTCTTTATTTTGTTTATTTCACGGGGGGTTCCTGTTCTTAACATGGGCGATGAATGTGGCCAATCTTCTGGTGGTTCCCTGTCATATGGTAGCAGAAAACTTTTAGATTGGAATGCAATGACAACAGGTTTTGGTATTCAAACAACGCGGTTTATCTCATTCTTGAGTTCGCTCAGAATGAGGCGAAGTGACCTTCTCCAGAAAAGGAATTTTTTGAAGGAAGAAAATATTGAATGGCATGGACGCGATCAGTCTCCACCACGATGGGAAGACCCCTCCTGCAAATTACTGGCTATGACATTGAAGGCTGACAAAGAAGAGAGCCAGTTGAGCTCTGAAGCTTCTCAACTAAAAGGTGATCTGTTGATTGCCATTAATGCGGCTGACAAAGCGGAAATCATAATTCTACCCCCACCTCCTGAAGGGATGGCATGGCGTCGATTAGTAGACACCGCTTTACCATACCCAGGCTTTTTCTCAGCTGATGGTAAGGCTGTTCTTGAGCAAATGATGGGGTTAGTTGCTTATGAAATGAAGTCTCTCAGCTGCACTCTGTTTGAAGCCCGCGCTGTTCGTAGTTGATGGATTCCCCTTTTCCCCTCCATTTTCTTCATTGAAAATTTTGTAGATGGGTAAAGCATAGAAGAACAACCTTCTTTTTTTTTTTATCTTTTGCATGTGTGAGTGATTGTATAATTGCAGGTTGAAGTATGCAAAACAGGGACGTTTTCAAGGTAGGCAACTTGTATATCCATCAGTTTCTTCAATAAATAAAAACATTCTAATTATTTCTCTTAATGATCTTATGAAAAATGTAAACTTCAGCTAGATAAATTGGGCAGCTGCACTCAGGTTTGGGTGATTTTGATTACTTGAAATTCTTGGGTTGATGTTAGAGAGAGTTCCAGCTTCGAACACAAGCCTTCAACGAGAAAACAAGAGATAGTTATTTCTGTATAGTAAGTTTCAGAGCACGGAACTCTTGTATTGCCAGGAGGGAACATGAATTTGGTGGAATGGAAGGAGGAAGAGACTTGAAAATTCAATTTTGGCCATTGCAGGCAGCAAGACCTTACTCTTGCAAAACCAGCAATGGGCTAGATATGATATTTCACATGTTTGCCAATGTCTTGAATATTCATGATAATTGAAACATGCCCAGCCTCAACTTCTAAACATAAAGCTTGTAATTCAATGTTTTCACCTTCATTGCACATAGCGGCAAAGGCGGAAAGCAATCCAGTTGAAGAAAAGCCCCCGCACAGTACAAAATTGCATTCAAAACACATACATACTCCCACCTATTAATTCTCTGTACCCTACGAACTATATACTCCTAGAAGTACAAATGCTATACCTGGCTACCAGTACAAGTTTCATTGGATCTTACAAACCAAAATCTGCCCAATATGCAGAAACTGACCAGAACTGGATGCCTGTTTTTCTCCTGAACCCAACAATCAGGCCCCAAAAATGGAAAAACTAAGGCTACCACTTCAAATTAATGGCCAAGTCTAGCAGAGTTTCAACTTGGTGAATGGTTCGTTTCTTCTCCTGTTCCTTCAATCTTACTGCAACAGACTCTGGATCAAGCCCTTCTATGCTTTGTGCTTCATTTTGTTCCGATCGAACCTCTTGTAGCAAAGCATCCACCTCTCTTACAAAATCTACTCTCAGAAGAACATCTGCTTCAAGTGGCAGTGACAATGGCCCATGATGCTGATAGAAAAGTTAGGCATAAAACGTTAATTTGAAGGTGCATGCTTCAATATAACATTTATAAGCACGTAACCTAATAGATAATTAAAGATGTCATTGTATATTTAGAAAAAATTGATGATGCCTATTTAATAAACTTATTATATTTATATTATTTGTATATTTGATATCTTTGATACTTCAGAAGGATATCCCTTTCTCAGGTGAGCACGTTTCTGAGTTCCTAAAACCACAGGCAACAAGGACGTTATGTCTCAGTGCTGCCCTTTTCTACTTTGGTCTCACCAAGAAGGATAGAACACCAGGCTGTATAAATACAGTGGCTAAAACCTAATAGGTAGCCATACAATCAGCATAAAGAGAAGCAGCTCAAACATTAGATGTTAGATTCCCTCATGGAATATGATTGCAAGTGTCACAAGTACCATATGTACATGCGGAGGTTCATAACTCAAAAAAAATAAAAAAATCAAATGCATTTCCAATCGCAGCATACCTTATCAATGTCAAACCCAGCTGGTACAAGGATGCTAAAGGGATCCTCCCGCGGAAAAGTATCAGCCATGCGTTTTTTGCATTCCTTCAGCCATCCTTCATCGTTAAAACCATCATGCATATTCAAGAGATCATTGAGCAGTCTCATGGCAGGAGTAGCCTCCCGTTTCAATATCTCAGTCTAAAACATAAAGAAAAACTTAGATATTTTTTTTCAAATGTTTTGTAGTAATAGTTGAACAGCAGCAAGAATTTGAATAAACATAATGGAGGTGTAAGAAACAAACTATTCCTTATTGCATGAAATGTGCTGAATCCAAATACTCCAGCAAAGTAGACAATTCAGAAAATTTTGACAGCCTTTAGCATTTTCTGTACCTTCTAGGTAACCTCATTTTAGGCTCATTCCCCAAAACTAATTTCCTGTATTTATAACGGATAACAGTTAATTATAATGGTGTTCCCTTTATCTTACTGAGAGAATTTGACCTAGATAAAGCAAGCCCAAAATCAACCATATCCATGAAATAAAATGATTTTTCGAGGTGGCGGTGGATATTACAAGGTAGAAACAGGGTTGGAGGTAAAAGGTTAACGTAGATAAGAATAATTGCTGCATCAGGAAGCTTTTGGTATTTCTGAATTTGATCACTAACAGTCAGAGACATTTATCAGAAAATGATATAGAGATTCTAGATTTTAAGTACTGAACATCAAACCAGTGTGGAATGGTACAAGTTAAGTTTACAATCAAATAATTAATAAATGTAGGATCATTTTCAGAATCCAAATTGCCAGTATATCAACATATGGAACACCCTCTAAACAGAATTCAAATTCTGATCTGTAATCAAAATAATTAGTCTAGTGCATACCTCAACTCTTCTGTAAAGAAGATCAAGACTCCTAATGGCATCCTTTTCATCCTGGAAAATGTTATAAGTATTAAATTTATACACTAGAGACAGAACTGAAGGTCACTACATGGATTAAATGAACACTTCATGCAGAGAATTTATTTTTTAAACCCCTTTCTTATCAGGCACTGTTATGGTAAACACAAGTAGACAACATGGACAAAGCTGATTCACCAATTGCAGGAATTGCCAGAAATTAAATTGAAATAAAAATATAGATAAGATCCATATGGATGTTTGCTAGAAACGTCTGCATCATGGAATAAGTACACTTGTGCACACATAAAATGGCAATAGTCCAGGTCTAATGCTAAACTGCTCAAACTTGAGCACAGGCATCGTGCTTTTACTCATGCCTGGGATAGGTACGATCAATTTTTCCATAATGTTTACATTGTATATTATATTAAAAATTTGTAACCAAACAACTATGACTGCTCAAGGTGTAGGCGATGTGACCGACACAGATTGTTAAGCCAGAGTAACATAAGATCAATAATTATCATTTCCCCCCAGGCATACCAGGTCTCTTTTTGAGAAGAAAAAAGCATCTACTCTTGTGCAATAAAGTTTGGGTTTAATTTCGATATACCTAATCAACAAGTATGCCATGCTTGGTATAAAAGGACTAACATCATTGATTGAAGGATCTGATAACTGTTATCACAGTTGTGTTTATCCATTCCCTGAGATGATTTTCCAGGGCTGTTATTTTGATTCCAGAAACTCCCAAATTTACCAAGTTGTACATCAAATTCTCAATGCGTTAGAATGGGTATCACAGTTGGTTTAATTTTTAATGAGCTGTGGCAAATTTTTGCACAGACATATAAAACCTCTGAAATAAAGGCTGGAAAAGAAATAGGTAAAGTCAAGGGCTGCCAAAATGGGAAGGTACTAAAAACCCACTTACATCATGCCGTGCAAGATCAAGACGATTCCATATAACCATTAGCACAAGTTCAGTGAGTTCACCTCTCTCCGCAGCCTCCTCAATTTTCTGCATTAGAGTAAAGTTAATCAATGGGTACGAGTATGATCATCAAACAAAGTGATGTGAATAAAATATGCAGTTTCTTTATCATGCAATATTATGTTCAGCAGAAGAAAGAAAACTTTAGGAATTGTGTGCCCTGGTGTTTATAATCTGGTCAAATATTAGGTTATTCTAAGAGTTTCCAAAGTTTTACTTCAGTTTCTTGGAAGACAAAGATGCTAAAATGAGTGTTTTCAAATTTTTATGCATGCTTAAAACAAAGAAGTTCCCAAGCCAATTGCTGTTAAACCTCAGTCAACACAGCCGGACTTTTGACAATAATGCAAAAAGTAAGTCCAACACAGCTGTATTATTCTTATCCTTGTTAGAAACTTTACCAGAGGAAAAGAAATTCGATTAGAACATTTTCATTATCTTAAAACCTTATTCTGAGACAAAATTAAACTGTTGTAATGAACTGGCTTTTGGCTCTAGAAATACACAGACACACACACCCTACCTCTTCCACCTCTTCTTCAGCCCTAATGAAGCTTGAAACTAATTTTCTTGCTTTTCTGACATCTTCTTCTGGGTACCCCATCAAACGCATGCCAATTTCACGATACTCTTCAATCTTTTGTTCCTCTTCTTCCTCTTCCTCTCGACGTCTTCTATGTAACTCCTTTGTCTTTTCCCGTTGTCTGGCTTGCCATTCCTAACCAAGATATTATCAAAGCCAGTTTCTGAGTAGGCATTACAAACAATTCAGGCCAACTGCAGTGACCAAAGATCAACAGAATTCACAAACTAATCCAATGAAAACACATTTATGCCAGTATCCTGAAAAATTTACACATTCATTTCATAAAAGAACAATTCTTTTAAATTTTAGATATACATATATGTAATCAACGAATCAATTTTCAAGCTACAACTCACAAGTCAAAAGGTAAAATTATCTGCAAATAGTACCATATTCCAATCTATTTCTAGAACACATGTGGGTATACATAAACATGCAAAAACCTGCATAAGTAATCACAATTTGGTGTGTAGTAATAGCCTCTTCTGTTCTTTTTCAGAGAAGTAATAGCTAATTTAGAAGTGACCCAGATATCGCAAAACTTGAAAACCCATTTACCTATACTAACCAGAGAGTAAAGCACCCAAAAATTATATAGAATAAAAAATAGGAAAAAAAATAAGGGAAAAACCGGTTGAGCAAAAAGAGTAACATACATCATCGTAATACTCCTTTGGCATCCCTTCCAGAAGTTGCTCTTCTTTGTTCATGCTCCTTCTCAAAACTGTAAATTATACGTTGTTCACAAAGAAAAAGAGAACGAATTTTGAGCAAACAAAAAGCTTGATTGGTTCTTTGAGAGTAAAACAGTGAGTTTATGGGAACTAACCTGCTCCAGATGGGCAAGTGGTTTTTAAACTGGAGATGCGCACGTTAGTGGGTGAAAGAAAGGATTGTAAGGGAGGTGCGCCTGATAGCGGGAGCAAGTTTGCCTCCATTTTTGCTTGCGACAAACACTGAGAGAGAGAGAGAGAGAGAAGGAGCACTTCCAATTTGGGACATTTCCGTTGATTATAAACGATTGTTTGTGTGTTGGGGAGTCACTACATTTTCACCCCTCTACTTGTTCAATTTTTGCATTTGCGCCCACCTGGAGCAGCCATTATCAATTTTCTTCTTTTCTTTTTACCGCTTCTCCAAACATTGGGATTACTTTTCAAGTTAATTTCATTGTTACTTTTCAAAACTTATGATTATAAATAATGATCAAACTTAATTTTATTATTATGTAAAAAAATAAAAGCGAACATTTAATTTGAAATAAAAAAGAGTACATTAAAAAAATAAAAACCAAAAATCAAAGTGCAACAAAGGAAAAGACTTGGATAGAAACATTTCCAAACCGGCCCAAGGGTAACCACTTGATTGAAGGCTGGCTATTTCAGAGTTGGAAGTGTCTCTGTTCAGTAAAATATCTTTGCAACCATTCAAATAGTGGAGTCGATGAAAAGGACTAAATTGAAACAAAACAAGAAGAAAGATGTTTTGAACCATATTTACAAGAGTGTAATTAGATTCAGCTTCGTTCAGTTCCCTGTTAGAACTCCCTATGCTATGATCTTTACACGAAAGCAACATCAATTCATCGGATAAAAGTTGTCTATACTAAGGGCTTCTGACAAAAATTTAAACTCCGATTTCAATAATCAATTCGGCAGCTGCGCTCATGGCTCCCACACCACCAAGTCCCAACAACGCCATAGCCAGTTCTTCCTCACTCCACTGCCTCAATCCGTTGCTCAGCCTTTTCAAAACATCGACATCGACGTCCAAAACCCACTTCTGTGTGCAAGAGACCATCAAGCTCACAAACCCCGTTACATATGCACGCCAAGTGGCAGAATCACATCCCAGCGATATTTTCCCATCCAATGCACTCGCAAGAAATTCCAAGTGTGCCCCAAGAACCTTTGGTCGCCGTTTCGATGCTGGGGAGGCCGAGTCGACACCCCACGCAAAGGTCCCGCAAAGCACCGCAAAGTATGCAAGTGCATAACCCCCCAGCATGGCAGCTACACCTCCAGGTTCCCCGCCATCCTTTTCTGGAGCATGGGCTGATATAAACCAAGAAGGTAATGTTTCTTTGATCAAAGATTGGACCAAGCTTAATCCACCTGATAGCCAGACCAATGAAGCCCCAAGTGATGCAGCAAGTTTGACCCGTGTCATTGCTGCACCAAGAGAAACTTGCCCGTATCTCAGTCCAAACTTTGTCTTTTTCAATTTCTCTGCTTTCTCCTGGGATAACCCACTACTGGCAATCTCTCTTACAGAAGACATCAAAAGAGACACAATTTCTTCTGTCATAAACATGATATCTCTGACTGATCGATGCACTCGTAAGTATAGAATCCCTGGGGCAACTGGAGACATTCCCCCACAGAAGTGAGAGCCAAATCCATGGCCAAGGAGAGCACCCACTCCACCATTGCTGTAAATGATAGAAGGGCTTAATCCGAGAGTAGATGTGAAGCAACTCCTGAGAAGCTGAACTACAGCATCACTACTGTGGTGGAAGACAGTACGAGATGCTGAGAACACAAGGAAATCATTCCAACGCTTAACCTTCTGAGCCCATAGTGAGGCTATGATGGGCATGCATGGCCAGGGACAGCCTTCAGCCAGGGAATTCAACGCTGGGCCAATCAATATAAGGAAGCGTTCAGAGGCTTTATCAAGTTTATAGGTTATTGTGAGGCTAACAAGGGCAGCCAAGGGCAAAGGAAGCATAGTCGGAGAGCTCCCACCTGCAAGCAAAAATAAAAGATTGCGACAGAATTAGCTAACAGATCTGTCAAATGATAACATTCCCTACGTAAACTTGGAGTAGAATTCATTTTTCCAACATTTGTTAAAATTGCAAGGATCCACCTAAACCACTGGTGGCAGATCTGTGTCTAAAGTACATGATCGTAATTTTATTAGATTCACCTTCAATTCCTGTTTCCATTCAGAGAGGAAAATCATTAACACACAAAGAACTTCCAATCCTTTCCTTCCTATTTTCTTCTTAATTACATTTAAAGATACAGAAAAGCTGTACAGCGGCCAGTACAACTGATGCAACTTTTGCTCAAAAACCACTTCTGGAGATGCAGGTCAATAAAAAATTATCATTTCTCCAGAAACTAATACTAGGGCAAGGAACAAATATAATGGCACAAAGTAATACCTACGGCAAGGCTAGGGACATCAACACCAGTGGCAGCTAAAATTTTTTTGATTTGCTGCTCAACCATGGATAAATTTGCTGCAGGACTTGGCCAATCTGTTCCATTCATAAAAGCTGGCTTCCATATACCTCGCGTTACTTCAGCAGAAAAGTAGCTGACAATGGTGCCCAGGGTTGCCGGAAGGAAATCAGCAAGATCTTTGAGTCCTGAGATATTGCAGGCAAAAAATTTATGTTGCAAAAAAACATAGATATGTGGAAGAACAGGATATGCCATTTTCTTAGTTTGGTTAGTACAGAAACATCACTAGTTGTGTTTATGAAAGATACAGGATACCTTTCAGCAACTTATAAAGACTATTTCCATAAATCCTATGTGTGATTGTTTAGATTATGCATGGTAAACAGTTTGCAACAACTCCTATGCACTATATTGCATTCACATTATTTACTTTTCAGAAATCAACATAGATTGTCAACCTAAATGGAATATCATATTTTGGAAACAATAGTATGCACAGAAATTAAACTTCTGCAAAATACCAGCAATTAGCCCCAATAGATCAAGAAGAAGCATATAAAAGTCATTAAAAAATTATGCCTAAAATGTCAGCCCCAGTATTCATGTTATGAGATTGAACCCACTTTAACTTGACAATAAGATCTATAACTCTCTCCCTCAATAAGTTGTTCATATCCTACCAATATATGTTCCATGTATATGCCTGCTTTTAAGCAAGAGAAAGAAAATGGATAAACCTGTAGCCAGTTCACGGGGTGAGAGTCTTTCATGGGCACACGCTGTCAGAGCAGCATCAAGCACATAGGGAGTTCCTTGCAGGATATCCCATGCAGGCACTTTTAGTCTTACATAAACATCCTCGCCACCAGATGCAGAAGAACTACTACTTCCAGAAGTTGTCGAATTTAAAGACTGACCACCCCTGCTTATCTTCCTGAACATCATATTGAGGAGTGCATCAACAATCTGATGAACAGGGGTCCCTTGCACAAGTTCTGACAAGGTGGAAGCAATACATTCTTGATGCTGCCGGTACCAGCATTTTAACTTGGGAAAGGAATCCATAAATATGATATCCAAAGAGAAATTTAAAATTTTTGACAGTCTTTTAATTTTCAAACGATCCTTTGGTGCTTTTCCAAAAGCTGATAATTTAGAGTTTCGAACCAGCAACAGATAATCAGGACTTAGTTGGGATCCCACTGGTGTTGCATCTCCCATCACATGTTCAAGAGGTGGGTGATCAAACCTCCATAATCTCAGTAGAAGAGTAAATGCATTGGTGAACACCGCATGACTAGTCAGCTCTTCCCCCGTGGGCAGAGTCCATGAAACAGTGGGAGCAGTTGACCCAAAAACCTCACAAAGCGGCATCAGTGTACCAGCAAGTAGAGGAACCTGACAAGAAAATCAAATAACATCAGGGTCTAGAGCACATAGTGTTTTCTCCTTCCAACAGACCGCCCTTTGCTATCCTCTCTTTTCTTATGTGAACGTTTGCCAAAAGGCATGCCTCATTATTCATGCAACATATTGTCTCTGTCGATGCAGAAAGGAACAGCTGAATAAATTTTTTAATGGTCCACTATTACAAAGACATTAAGAAAGGGATTACGCTCAGTTCTATACAAATAGGGGAAAACCTATATATCATTTATTTGCAATATAGGAGAGGATCTTTTCAGCAAACTTGTTTAAAAACTGCCTCATTATTCATGCAACATATTGTCTCTGTCGATTCAGAAAGGAACAGCTGAATAAATTTTTTAATGGTCCACTATTACAAAGACATTAAGAAAGGGATTACGCTCAGTTCTATACAAATAGGGAAAAACCAATATATCATTTATTTGCAATATAGGAGAGGATCTTTTCAGCAAACTTGTTTAAAAACTAGCTCCGTTGACCTTTCTTTGGTTTGTATAACGCACATAAACATTCACATATAAGCCAGCAGAAAACATGGATCCTGAAAAATCAAACCTACCATGCCATGTAAAGAGAAGATCTGGACACAGTCTACAGGAGATATTCCAACAAGAAGAACATTCAACAATGGAGCATAATTGATCAAATGGCTATCACTCCCAGAATAATCGGCAGGAACTGGTGGTGACAGCACACTTGCAATAAAGAGAATGGTGTGTTCCTGCAAACAAAGGAGAACAAAATGAAATAAAAAATTAGTATGAATAGAAAAAAAAATAAACAAAAAAAAAAGGATAAACAAACTTCTGAAGCACTTAAGAATGATAGTGACAGATTATGTGACTGTAAAGCAATTTGTGGGAAGTGACCTTCTGTCAAATTACCTGTATATTCCAACCACGAACTAGAGATGCCCCACAAAGAATGCTAGCAGCAGATATCTTCTCATCATCAGAACCTTTGGTTGCAATCTCATAGATTTTCTCGATCTCTGCTAAGCTTCCATCAAATCCATGAGCTTAAATTCAGTTGCTTTAGCACTGGGTAAATTTACAAAAAAGAGCATCTCATATACCTGGCCTCAGGAAAAAGAAGGCTGTAACTGAAGACCAGGTCATATCCAGCAGATTACTTGGATACTACAGTTAATCAGTCAACACACTTGCTATCCTCACCAACATACAGACACAGACACAGAATAATGAGAAAAACACCCAGAATCTGTGGCACAGAGACACATAATTCTAACTTCTGTATGCACGTATTTGTTTAAGCATATCATATGTAGGAACTTAAAGTATGATAAAGAAAATAATCATAGGGAAATTAAAAAGAAAAGAAAAAAAAGATGATTCTTCGATGCTGAAAGACACTATAACTAAGCCACCTTACAACTAATAAACTTCAAATGTAGCCTCATCATGCAAACACCTAAGAGCAAAACGAAAACCATACTAAATGTGGGCAATAACGGGAAATAATATTAAATCAGCAAATATTAAATCCAAATTCCATACAACCAACTGCTGAGCTGTATATAGTAACCCTAGGGTATTATGATATGATTGACTTGTCAACATATTTCTTCCATCCAATCCATAAGCTACCAAATTAGACCTTTGACTCTAATAACATTAAATAGCAGGATCACAGATCATTCAAACTCATACAAATGAGCAAAAAGAATAATCATTTGTGAACAGCAAAAGGGCAAGCAAATACATAACGAATCCAGTGTTGCTGAAAGACATTCTGGCAAAATTCAAATGGTGTTATAAGAAACTTACAAAACTTAATAGCCAAGGAACAGAAAATATGAACAAGCTCATAAAAATCATGCCTTCTCCTTTCAGATACCAGAACATAATAAAAGATTAATGGATGGATCTATTCCATGAATTTTATTGTCACTCTGACTGGAGCAAAAAAGGTGATGATAACTCTCTCACATGGATAGTATCAGGGTTCACAGTTTGATGTTTGGGTCAACAGCCCCATCTTACTCTTTGGGACAATAAAAGAAAATGGGTAGCAACTATGCAACCAAGCCACCTTACACTCCCCCTTTAGTAAAGCAAAGGCAAAACAAAATTCATCTAAAGGATAAATACGTTACAGCATACCTAGAAGCTGGAGTTGCAATCAAAGCATTTATTAACGTTGGAGTTAAAGGGGATCCTTTCATCAGAGATGACCAACCAGGCACTTGACTAGGAACACTACAGGGTATATTGGCACGTGCGTTTACATAGCCTGGCCAGATATATGCTGATGTGTCCAATAGATTTCTGGCAATACAAGCCTCAACAATCAGATGCCGCATGTTTCCAGCTGCAATGCATACATAATATTATAAAATAAACCAAACTGAAAATATTCCACAACATGAAAAGGTTGGAAAATGCATTAGCTAGAAAAACAAAATTTAATGAAAGAAATAGCTATGAACAGACAGAACACAATTAGAAAACAGAACAAATAAAATCTGTCATACCTGAATAAGAGAAAAAAATCAACAAAATTTTCATAAAAGAAACCTAATATCAAGAGTGACAGAGAGAGAGGTTCAAGATAATCTTCCTGAATCATGATCAACCAAAGTAACACAGTCGACAAAACAACCAGATCAAACAATCAAAACCCCCTATATTAATTGCATGACTTAATTTTATAAGAGGGCATATTCTTGAGGGGAACTTCACAAAATTTTGAAATAATAAAGAATTAGCTAGCACTGTTGCTCTTGAACTGCTCAGTAAGAGCATGCAGTAAACTTGATTTATGCAAGAACACATCTCAGAACTGCCTTAATAGATCGGTAACCTTCATATATCAAAGATCAAGGATATTAGTGCTTACAGCAGTTCATGGGCATGTCATTAATGCTCATGCACTCATAGTATCCATTACCAACTGTGACACCAGAAATAAACATGATTGCCTTGGCAGCAGCCTGATTGGCTACTGAACGAACTGATTGAGGTGGAGTCAACAAAGCCTCATAATCACTCAGCATTTGTAAGCTGGAAATTAAACCCTTCCGACATCTTCCTGGGGCTTGTTTCTCTTTTGTTTGATTGGTTGGGCTGCAATCACTTTCATCAATCAATTCACTTTCCTCTTCCTCAACAATATTAGCCACCACAAGTGGCGTAATAGACAATAACATGCACAAGCAGGTGTCTAGGCGAGGTACAGGACCCTCACTAATGTCCCTTTCCTATGAAACAAACAAAATAGAGAGAAAAGGCAGATCAGATTAAACACATGAAATAGTGGGAAAAAAATACCGGAATATAATGTGTTCTAGATCATAATGTACGTGCTTCTCTGGAACAGAACTGAGCCTTTGACAAACCTACCGCACCAATGATGAACTAATTTTTTCTCAACATCATTTCTTCTACTTTTAAATAAAATAAAGAGTGGTATATTAATATTCCAGTATTTCCAGAGAATTGCTATATTACAAACTGGTTGTCACAACAAATCATGTTAAATTCCCTCACAAATTGACAAGAGTACAAGACCAGAACATAGAACCAAATTTAAAGTAGCTTTTAAAGTAGAAATGTTGGAAGCACACACACGCGCACGCACACGCACGCACGCACGCACGCGTGTGCACACACACGTACTTATGCATGTATATTCAACAATTTTCTTCTCAGTAAAAAGGGGATGAATGATGGTTGTAGGTTAACAAGAGTTCAATCAAGTTTGTACAAATTCTTACCCTTTGAACAAGCCTTAAAGCTGCAATCCATAGACCTAGAAACGTATCATGCCATGTGGTACCATTGACTGCCTGTAAAGCCTTTACTAAACCTGCAAGATTGACTCTGCCTTACTAACATGATAAAAGAAATATTCTTTCTGCTTTAAATAGAGCAATAAATCAAGCATCTGAAGATAACTATTAACAAGTACCAGTAAGCCTTTCGACAGCACCAGTAGCAGCCACCTGTGATCCATCCATAGCATCCTCAAGAAAAAGATCAATAGGAAGCCAATGAGCAGAAGGACTAGTCCCATGACATTGACCAGATGAAGATGTAAGACTCCCGGAGCCTATGATAGCATGAAACTCTTCTTGTGATATTATTTTACATTCCCGAGACAGAACCTTACGTGTATCAGATGTCAGCTGCAGAAGGGCATCTGGAGTTACATGTTTTGAATTCCTCAATGCCACTGACTGTGCTGCAAGAATGCTTAATTGCTGAATGAAAGCTCCCCAATGTGATGGCCTAAGAAAAGTAACAGAATATGTGAGTTAGTCACATCTTAATCAATAACTCAAAGTATAACAAGCAACCCATCCGAAGTTCAGTAAATCAAATTCTTGCACAAATTATGGCATTACATAAAGTGACAAGACACCACATGAACTGCACTTGTTTTTACCATTTCCCTCTTATTCATAAGATATAACTAGCACCACAGTGCCTGAACAGAAAGAAAATTAATAACAGATATGAATTCTTACATGTTTCTCCGTGCCAAGAAAAGAATCCTTGAAGTTACTTTGTTTTGCAGAAACTCCCCAATAATCTCAATAGCCATTGTAGTATTTCCTTTATACATTACATCATGCTGCTCATTTCTCTTCTCATTAAAGTTATCAGGAGTATCTATTTCCATGTCTTGGGTTACAGTAGGCCATATTGATCTCCTTTCTGGTGTAAGTTCCAGCAACCCTTCATCATCTAGTGATGCATCAAGCAGTTGCCATACAATTGAAAAAACAAATTCAACTAGAAGCAGACCAGGTTCAGACACTTGAAGGCCAAATATCTGGGAAAGATGAAGAACATCATCTATTGATTTCATGGTCCTGTAATTTCACCAGAAACTTATGTTAATACTTAATGCAGTAGCAGAGTTAATTGTCCCAAAATGATATGAAGCAATAAGTTGGCAGAGGTGGAGGAGTTTACACAATCAGATCAAACCATTTTCATAGAATAACAGCTGACATAATTTAGGTTTCATTATTTAGTCACATGCCATATAGTTTTATTTAATATTATTTAGCATAAAAAAAAGGAGGGGGGTTTAAATTTGGAGCTTACTTTTGATAATTTGGCTTATTGATTTGACATTTAAGTGAAAAGGTATGCCTCCTAAGGAGTTCCATGTAAAGCCGATATGCCGCTGGATGAAACTTACGATTTGGAATAACCCTGTCATAGACACCAAACGTAAATTATCAGTTTTAGTAAAACAAATGGCGCATAAATAGGTATCTTCCACAAAATCATGACTGCACAGGCCACCCATTGTTGGACAATATGTGCTGGTGGAGGACTTAAAGATTAATATTTTTCCCAGGAAACCCAACATATAGCTATTTTAAGATTGCAATCTAAAAAAAAAAATCCCAATGAGGCAGAAAATTTCTTTCAAAACCAGCAGTGACACATAGAAGAAAAAACCACAACCCAGAGAAATAAGCAACCAAAACACAATAGATTGTCAGATATCCTCGAACTTTTGTTCGCTCAATAGCAAATGAGTGTTAGATTAAGAAAAACTTTTGGAACACCAATAGGCATTAAAAGAAAGAAAAACAAAACCAAATACTATATTTAACCTTCGATAAGGAAACATAATAATGAGTTTATTTTCTTAAGGATATTGGCCTTTATCATATTTTGTACTTTGATTGAAAGCCATAAAACAAAGGACAGAATGAATGAAAAAAACAGTTCTTCCGAACAGGTCCTTAGAACAATGAACCCATATTCATCATAACAACTCAACTTTGCCACAACTCAGCACCTCCCCTCACTTCCTCACGGCAGGAATACCAAACACGCACACGCACACACACACACACACACATACATACATACATACATACATACATACATGTTAATATGTACAATCATCTTGTACACCGGCTTTCAGATTTGAAATGAAATCATAATAGGCAGCCATGGTAGGGTGTGACACCCAAATACAGGGCTAATTCTTACAGACAAAAAGTAAACAAAATCTACAGCATCCCTTATTCCCATGAACTGCAGTATATTATTGTGTTACCAAACTTAAACAAAAGGCTATCAAAATAAACGATACTATTAACTTACAAATCCACTAAGCTCAAAAACCCAAAACCAAGCAACATAGTCACCAATAAAAAAAATGAAATAACAAAAATATCCTCATAACAAGATCAAACAACACAGTGACAAATATCATCAAACCCTATTTATTTTGTATAAATAAATATATATAAACAAATTAAAACAAAACAATGGAAAATGACCTGGTCGAGAGAAGGGCGAGGACGAGAATAGGAGGAACAAATTTGACAGTCATGGCCTTCTCCAGGTACTTCCACGTGATGGCCACGTGATTATCCCAGCAGATGTGGGAGACAAGGAGGTGAGCCAGGTCAATCGAAGGCAAAGAAACCCCAGCGGAGTTAAGGCTAGAACTGAGCTGAACCGCCCAGAGAAGTGGGTCACTGTTCTTGTCCTGAGCAGACTTAGTCTGCTCCAGCACCGACTCCCATACCGGACTCGCCGCCTGTATGGACACCGCCATGCCGGCTGCCGCTGCAACTGCCGCCGCAAGGTGGTGGTCCAATGGCGTTTTATTAACACTAGTGTTTACAGTGGACTGGGTCGACCAGCGAGTCGAGTCGAGGGCCCTTTGTTTTTGGTTGTTTCTCTTTTAACTCGGGGACCAAGATTGTTTACGGGGACGCCTTGATTGCAAGAAAATATAAAAGGGTGGAAAAGGGAGATGGCGTTTCTTTTGCCATGGGGTTTCTTTTCGATTTGGGGAATCTGTTAAAGGGCCTTGTGCTTGCGTTTGACTCGATTAAGGGCTCAGTCAATTTTGGGGGCTGCCTGTTTAATTTTCCCTCTGCTTTGGGTCATTGCCTAATCAACTAGTTGGGTCAAAATTTTGATGCTTTTCATATCAAACGAATTTTTTAACTTCCTTCTACATGCATGTTCACTTATCATTTTGAGATGGAATGGAAACAGTAACGCCACTTATAATAGTAGTTGATTTAACATTACAAAGATATTTGCTTTTAGAAGTCAATTAATTATGGATTGCGTACTAACGTGGGTTTTACTAACAAATTGGACAAAGCCAATCAACCATGTCTTATTTTAACCCAGGAAGTAAAGCCAAACGTTTGTACACGTGACGAGGTGGTGGTGTTGTTCGCCCGTTTGTTCCATTTTAAGTCATGGCACTAAGCTTCTTAATGAATTATTTTTGTCTATCATTAATAATTGATGGGCCGAGATGGTATGGGTGAAGCTTAAAAACACCCATTAGTCTAAGGTTGCTGCCCAACATCCTTAAGAGGGAAAACAGCGAAGGTCATAATGACAGAAATAATGAACTCAGCATCCAATAATGACATTGGATTTTGAAACTTACTCTACTTCAAATAAGAAAGAATTAAGAAGATTAGCAGCAATTGACATTTACAAATGTTGCAATGTTCTCTTCCAATAATTATATTTTCTACAATCACATTACATCGAAAACATCAACCGTCTCCATAGTTTCTCTTGTTATATATACAATCCAAACGGTTGCAAGTGGACTTTCTATTGTGACTTGCTTGTTTTCACTTCTCTCCTCTATCCTCTTTTCTTTACTGCTCTCCTGTCAAATTCGAAAAGTTCTAAAAGCCCAAATGAAGCCCACACTAAGGGGACACAGCACAAATGGCAGACACTTCTTAACATGCCCTGCCACGACTAAAATGTTCAGTTGAAAAAAAAAATGGGAAAATCAGCTGCCAAGGCTGCATTCCTTGCTCAAGTCTAGACACCAACACTTGTAATCAGATATAGAGATCTCATATAGCTCATCTGGAGTCAGCTTCTCTAGTTCTGTGGATCTAATAGAATCGAAGCCACTATTTGCTTTTTCATTTCCAAGTCCTTCCACCTGGTGGTCTTGGCCACGCATTCTCTTGTACAGTCTCATCACAGAGATACAATCTTCATATGGATCGTGAATGCCTGACTGGATATCATACCTGTAAAACAATGCACGTTGATGCTAGAGGAAAAGGGTGTAACAAGAAAGAAGATACAGTGAGCAGCAGCAGCAAATTTGATGAGCAAGAAATAACTCCAAAATGTGAAATAGATCCTGAAATAGTAACTTGCCCTAGATATGTTTTGGTAAGGTGCTTCAGTGAGTGACTAAGAAGATTTGTTTTCACCAACGGACGGTATTTTGCAGTGTCCCTGCACAATAGAAAAGCCCATGTAAGGGAGGACATTTCTGCACAACATCTTTAATAAGATAAAAGAAATGAAGAAAAAGGGCAGGAAGGGGGGAGGGGTTGTTGAAAGAAGTCCATGTCAAATCAGAAAGTAAAAACAGCAGGACAATATAAAATTATCCCAATTCTTCTACACTTTATTTTTCCACTCTGTTTGACTAGACAATGCAATGCATCCTTTCCTTACAAAGCCAATTAAATCCTTAGATAAAGGTCAAAAGTGATTAACAAACAAAGTATAGGATTAGATGAGATGCAAAACACAACAGAACGAGTTAATTTTGTTAACGCTTAAAGTAGTTATATCTTGGATATGTTTCATCTAGAAGTGAACTAAGTTATACCATCAAATGAGCGAGGAAACACAAGAAATGACATCACATAGGGTTCCAATAAAATTACAGACACCAGCTTCAACAAATTCATTCCTCAAGAAGAAATTTAGATGGCTTGCTGCGTTTATAGCGACAGAAATAGTTCAATATACCTCAGCAGCTGGCCAGGATATTTCATTCTCAAGCAGTCCAAATCATGCTGTATCCCATGACCCACAAGAAGCCTACCCTTTCCCCCATCTAGGCGTATCCTTCCAACAGACTCTCCATTGTGCAGAATTTTCAATATTTTATCTTGCACTTCGTTAAGTGGCATGGCATCTCTCAAATGGTCTTCTGTTACCCCATTTACTTCATATCTGAAACATATATATGGAAATAAAGGAACTATTCCTTTAAAAAGACCTTATTAAATCAAATACAATATGGAGCATGGTACCTATAATTACTGACAGGAATTTGTGGTCGAACATATGTGTGGAAAATTAGATTCTCATCTTCATCAACAAGACATACCCTAGCACAAAGGTCAATTGATCCATCACTACCACCACCAACCATTTCACAATCCATAGCAATGGCTCTATGACCTTTACCATTGTGCTTTGCATCCATAATTGAACCTGACATAATAACATGAGATTCTATACAAGGCACGATCTTTGTTCCCTGCAACAGTCAACATAATATTTAGGTTAGATTTGGCAATGAATTAAATAACAACTCAAAACAAGTTATTCTGCAGTATGAATGTGATTAGAAAGGTCACTATGCACCAGTTACTCAACTTTAACCAAAATGTACTTTTTACTTGTTTTCATGATTCATTTTATCATATAACTTACAAATAAGACATCCAAAACACAAAATACAAGAGAAATATAGTCAAACATATGTCCAAAGGACATATATAACATATTGGTATAGACAAATAAAGAAGGAGGGAGGGGGGAAAGCTCCATCATTGATAAGATTCTATTTTAGCATTTTAATAGTTTCACTGGGCTACTTACAAGGGGAACAGGAGCATTTAGGCAGCACTTTTGTTTATGTTCATTAAGGGCAGCAGGGCTATCCAGAACTTTTAAACAAAGATTACAACCTTGGTTCAAAAAAATCTTCGAACAATTTGACTTTGCCAATGGACCTAAGTAAAAGGAAAGAGATGAGATACTTACACAATAAAAATTGACAAATGAGAATGAACATGCATATTATCTCACCACTAATATGTTCTCGTACTGATTCAAAAGATTTGCAGTGCTTTTGGCACACCCCACATCTAGGTTGATGAACTGAATGGTACGAGATTTTCATATGCTCTATAAGATGCAGCTTTCTCTTAAATTGTTTATAGCATGCAGGGCATTTGTGCCTGCAACAAAAAATAACGGAAAAAAGTTCGTTAAACTTACATGCATTACAAGCACTACCAATGTATCATCATCAAGAATAACAAAGACAATATCAGCTTAAATATCTAAATAGAGAGTTATTATCACGTAGTTTATGTCTGAAGCAGCAAAAGTGGAAACTTCTCAGCAATATCCATTTTTTCCCTTATTTCACAGTATCATACATCAACAGTTAAACTCAAATTGCCTACATTATGATAGCTGATGTATATTCTCTATGTCTACCAAATCTTGGTACTAAGACTTCGTTTGATTGATACTTTTACATTTTACCCTTTACTATTTGTATTGTGCCTTATATTCAATGTTCTTTTTTTTTGCTAAAAATGCAAAATGTCAAAGTGTGATCGATCAGAGGCTAACTTGAAACAGCAACAATATAAGTGATCACAATTAAATAAAACGTAAAGTAGCATTTAATATCCCAGCAAAAGTATGGAAATTAGCTAAAACCTCATATGGAAACAAACAAAACTGTAACAGAAGGAAAGCAGAGAGATCCTGAGAAACTGCGAGGAAACAAATAAATTTGTTACTATCTTTTTAGTACCCAGGAATTAAATAACTAAAAACAAAGTAAATGAACCAATGACACGCATTTTCGTCCGTATTCTTTCCCATATTTTCTAGGCATCCAAACATGTCTCATCAATAAATGACCAACAATCAGAACGAGCACAAGCATAAACATAGAGAAAGAGAGAAATGGGACCTTTGGGTTCGGGATTCTGAAGGATCAGGTTCGGAGGCCATGGGGTATTAGCTCCGGAGATGAAAATGACGGGAAATTTCCGGTGTGTATGGCCGTGGGGTATTTTTCAAAAGCTTATGGGCATAGACGCATAGTATCTATTTTTATTTTATTCAATTAAATTATTATATTTTTATTTTAAATTAAATAAGTTTTTATATTGAGAAAACATTTCTAATCAAAATATTATTTATTAGTTTTTATCAAATAATATTTTATGGTTTATAATAATTATTTTTTATCAAGTGATAATGTGAAATGAAGACATGTAATAATTATTGATAATATGATTAATGATATAGCTGCAACCTTTTTCTAAATGAAATGTATATCACCAAATGCATTGACATTCATGTGTGCATGCAAATGTCACACCTACATGAAGATATGCCTACATACATACATACATACAATATACTCAAATTTTCAAATTTAGTCGTAAATTGAGAGTCAGCTAAATGCCTTGGAAGAAAGAACAAAATTAAACTACATATCATATGCATAAAGTTATATGATATGTTATTCCTGGAGGATAAACTGAAAAAACACTAATCAAATTCAATTTGGGCAGCAGCTTACATTATGCTGCAAGCATTAACATTATCATCGCGAAATGAGTGAAAAGCAGAGTTGCCTATTGGCGCTTCCTTCTTCTCATAGAAATCATATGGATATGGCCGCGGCGGCCTTGTTATTCGGTAAGGTGGTGAGTAGGGATAAACTGGTGCATGCTGTCCATATCTATATGACGGAGGTGGAATAGGTTGAGGTGGAGGTGGCAGCCTTGCATACCCTGGCCGTGGTCCTCCAAAATTGCCAATCACTCTTGGTTCAACAGTACTCTTCTTGCCAAACCAACCAGCAAAGGCGCGTTTCTTCTCTTTCTTGCCATTTTGTGGGTGATGCCAAGAGAATGTGCCTTCAGGTCTCTTTGGTATATTGCCCTTAACTTCATTATGGACAGCCTGATCATGGTCGTCTTTACCCTCGTCGTGGTCAGTGGATTCATCAGGAAAAGAACATGGTTGGTTATTTTTCTCGTATTTACAGGGAGAATAACTATTCCCTTGGGCTAGCATTTTGCTTTGAATCTTGGGGTTCTTCTCATAGGCGTAAAGCTCTGCTTTTTTGCCAACCTTTTCTGATATGGTCTGGATGAGCATAGACGGTTGGACCATGCCCCGAACAGACACCAGCCCATTTTTGGCATCTATGTCGATAGCATGCACGCCTAGGCGACATAATCAGATGAAAAGAAAAAATCAGTAAGTATTTTAAAAGTTGTCAGTGTCTTTAAGACTCAAAATAGACTAGTACTATAATATTCTTTCATGGAGGAAACATGCCATTGATTTTCTGCAGCGTTTTCTTCACTTTCATGGGACATGCTGCACAGCATTGGGTATTCACTTTGAGAACACAAGTCTGCCAATAAAACGTAAAACCATGAAAAGGAAAACATGGGTATTAAAACATGTGAAAAAGAAAGACATTAAGATGCATACCGGGAAGTTCAAACCATCTCCCATATGGAACCAGAGTACCCAAGGCCAGGCAAAAAAGAGAAGAATGATTGATGGGATTAAAGGAAATGAACGTTCTTAGAAGACAGTAAGGAGAGGAGTAATGTAGTTACGTGTGCCTTGAACTGTTGCCTTGCTATTTAAAAGAAAATCTCCATGATTTTTCCTTTTTGGCCAGAAAATCATGATGCTTCATTTAGCTTTAACTGAAATGGAAATAATTAAAGCCTAAGCGTTGTTTTGTACAATGGAGAAGATTTGATTTCCGTAATTGATGTAAGAGATCAAGAGATCTTACGTTTACAAAATAACGAAGGAGTCGTCCTTAGAAGATAAGGTAACTTAACATCCCATTTCAAGAAGCAAATCAAGTTTGATTGCCTTGAGTATGATCTTTTCTATTGAATAAATGCACCGAGTTTCCAAATTGGAATTGGCGATCATAAGGTGGACAAACTGAATCAGGCCGAATTTATTAGATTATTATTTCCAATTTACAAGAAAGGGAAAAAGATAGAGTAAAAATGGTAATAAACATTTTGAAGGGACTGAAACTGTATGATTTGGTTGATTACTAAATTTATTCCTTCGATACCAAGGAATCATGTTAAATTAGGAAATTGTGAATGTGGTGAATTTGAAATCCTAATACGTGATAACTCCTATAATTAATAACTGAACAAGTTAGGCCCTTGCCAGTGAACCAACCAACAGCACCAAAAATTAACCTCCAACCTCACCATCTTTCTCATTGTGCAACATTTACGTATTCTAAATGAAACTTGCTGTGACTTTATTTATTCATTGTGCAACATACCCTTGCTACACAAGCTTTCCACAGCCTATGTTTCAGACCTCATCCTCAGAATTCATTCCTACTCAACGAACATCTCACAGCATTGTAACTAGCTACTAGCATTGTACACATTTCTTCAATAAGGAAATATTCTTTCAACAAATCAAATTTGTTGATGCACAAACCAACATCAATTTGTCTACACTAATGCAAAGAGGGATCAGTCTTCATTAACTTGTCACTATCTTTGCTTAATTCAGAAACTATTTGAAGCAAAAGTATCTTAATCAAATGTTCATTAAAGTACATTGAAGTTGTCACCAAATGCTTTTCAGCCTCCCCGAGCTTCTCTTCTCGTGGCATCATGAAGCAATTCAATGTCAACTCCATCAGGAGGTAGCTGGACATATCTCACAACCGAGCCTCTTATAAAACAGTTCCTCACTGAAAGCTGTAACCAAACAGAAACTCATCACATTCAGCCGGTCAACATTGAAATGAGAAAAACAAATATACAGAGATGACAGAAGCAGCGACATCAAGCCCAAGGGATGTGAAGAGATGGAAAAGAAGAATGCTCTAGTTGAGATTGATATGGCCAACTATGACAAAGCCAAACCAAGACACTTGCTATGAGTATTGGGTAAAAGGACATTACAACCTGGTGATCCTTCCAGGATAACTTTTACAACCACGCTGGGGAATGCATGTCTTGGCACTAAAGGATTAATTTAAAGATAAAAGAAAAAAAAAGAAATAGAAGAAAAACAAGAATAGAAAACTGATAGCGTATTAGATGGAGAGACGAACCAACTTTATGCAAAGTTAAAGAAACGCCATTCAGCAGTAACAAAGTGTTTCAAAGCTATACCAGTCTTTGACTCAAAAGCTAACAGATAATTAAAAGAACGAAAGTATTTTCACTCTCAAAACTAATAAAAGATTACCAAAAAAATATTACACACTAAAACTGGGACTTCCATGTCAAATTCACATCTATCACTCCATCTAACATGCCCAATGGCCAAACTGTATTCAAAGCAAGCAATCATCAACAATCAACATGAAATGACTTGAGGCTGACATAAGCCAAAAGAAAAAAAATAAACTTTCAAAACAAATATATTTCGAAAAGAGAAGTGGCAAAAAACTGGCAAAACATACACCACAAGCGATAGCCAGATTAACATCACATTTGACACACTCCAAGATTGCAGCACTTCTGGCACAAGTCTTACTGAGGTAAAAGGTGACAGGTTTAGACGGATCCAGCACAAACCCATCCTTCCTAGCAGCAAACAAGTCAGATCGCATTGCTACTCTTTCCTTAAGCAGCTTAAAATGTAAGTTTCCTTGTTTGAATAGGCTCTCCTGCCTGCCTCTTGAAAACATTAATTATTATATAGATTTTACAGTTGAGCTGAAAGCCAAGATTAGGATGAAATTCTTTCAGGTAACACATAATACTAGTAAAGAACATCCTGCTTCAATAATCCTATGTGCCAAATGCTAGACCATGTAGCATCATGCTAATATTAACAGGGCATATTCTGTAGTACAAAACACAATGTTCCTCATTCCACTTTTCTGACTAGTGCTCTCTAACCATGGGTGTGAAATAGGAATAAGGCATTCCAATTAAAAGTAAAGTACTCAAAAATTTTATCTACAGATAAACCCTAGAGGATAAATTTGCCATTGACATAGCACAGGACAGAGACACACCATTCGTGGAAAGCAAAACAGAAAAGAAAGAGGGACAATAACAAAAGTGCCATTTTCCAATAGGTAGAGGAGAGCGTGCATATCAGATGCAAAGAAGAAACGGTGAAGAATGATAAGTAAATTAAGGTGAGAAGTATTTGGACTTTCAGGTACTGAGAAAATGAAAATTTATAGGACTCATCACTTCTATTGGAGAAGTAAATCAATGGAAAGTGCTACTCGTCGACCGATAAAGTGATTGATATTCAGTATAAAATCAGATAGCAAAAGAGAAAATCTAAATAAACAATCTGTAAGAGAAGGTAGCGCGTACAAAAAAACACTTGGTAACCCCCAAATTCAGCTTCCCTCATCTCATGCTTACCCCCAAAAAAATGAAGCCGGTTGGAATGAAAGAAAAAGTAGATACGTAGAAGACCCAATACATTTCTTCCAAGTAACGAAGTAAAAAAGAAAAAGAAACCCTAACTTTTAAGACACCTAATTTTAAAGTAATCCCGTGAAAAACCCTTATGATAACAAGAAAATGAAGGGGAAATGAATAGGCAAAGGCGAATATAAAAAAAAAAGGGGGCATACCATGTGAGGATACTTGTCTTGATCGACAACCCTAGTGTTCTCGAGCTTGATATTGAGGTATTGATCAACGGAATGAAGGGTTCCTCTAATTGCCAAATCATTCTTCAACTCCACCGTCACTTCTCTTCCCACCAAGTCCTTGAAATATGAAAAGAACAACTGCAGCACCCCCACCCCAAAAATAAACAAAGAGAAGCCCATGGGAGAATGCCATACGGGAAAATAATTGCGACCACAATTGAATAAAAGAATGATTTCGGTGGCAAGAAAACAAAAGAAAATGAAATTAAAAAAAAAAACACAAAGTCATAAGAACATGATGAAACCGAAAGAAGAAGATTACCATGATTTCGATTCCTGTGCCTCAAGAGAGAGAGAGAGAGAGAGAGAGGGAGAGGGAGAGTTTCTGCGTTTTGCTGCGATAAAAATTTGATGGAGCCGAGTTCTGTCTGAGCTGAGGTGTACAGCGGAGTTGCAAAACTTAAACTAATGAGTTACAACTCCATTCTATTTATACCCACCACTACCACACCCAGTTATTTACGGATACAACCTTCCGTCTTTTCCGTTGTTTGAACAACTAGTACTATTCCTTATTGGTTTGCGGGGAAGGCCCGTTCCCCACTCTGACTTTGGGCCTCGAAGCCATACATAAGGGCTACGGCCCCTATTATTTAGTGTTCCAACAATACATCCAGCCTGGGTTCAATTGCTCCGACCCCCAACAATATCATTCTTCATTGCCATTTCGCCACTAACAACGTACAACAATAATTCACTTCGCCCCACACACCCCTTTTCAACTATAAAGAACTAAAGCAGAAAGCCGACCTTTGAAGCTTTTATAATTGGGAAAAAGAAATAATGAAATAATATTTGTAAAAGTGAATGGAAATTAGTAAACACCTGTCGTCTGTTACATTAGCTGCTAGGACGTCAATCAATTCTCCACACACAAATCAGTAATCAGAGTGATAACAACAACTGCAAGTCTGAAGGGGTAAGTTATGGAACAGCTACAATTTTGGAAGCACTTCTCATTCCCAATACAACGCAAACAATGGACACCAAATGAGCAACTACATTTACATCTCTTACAAATACCAAAGCTTAGCACTGGAAAATTTTTTCCTAATCCTAGAGAAATATATTTTCCTTTTCTTCATTCATTTTTTTTTCTTCATTTTTTTTTTTAAGCTACAAAGGAAACTATGGCAAGCTGCTGCTACTATAGCCGTTGCTTCACCCGCCTACCATTGGCATCACTTCCATCAAGGATGGCCTCATTCCCATGTCTGCATACAATCACTGAATGCTCATTCACTCTAGCCACATACTCCAAGAGCTCGGTCAAGACAGACGGGCAACTTTCCTTCAAGTACTCAAATCCATCAGTTTGCATTACAGCTGCAAAACCAAATAAACAAAATATAAATAATTCAGTCAAGGAAAACATTGTTCAACAAACCACACATCATTGTGATTTATCCAACATAAGAGAAACTTTGCAAGAACCAGAATGCTGACACTGGGATAAATCTTGTAACAACTTAGAAAAATTTTCAGCCTGATGATGGATATGAATAAATGCAGGCAGAATCATTCGTTTTATCCAAGATTACCATAGAAAAAAAATCTTTTTGGGCTTCTGCAACCAAACTGTAAAAAAATATCTTCCTATGAGAAAAACTTAACATCTACTCCTATGAACAATGTGATTTCCCTGTATATCAGGTTTAATACAAATGCAGAGAGCAACATGACTTCCTTTCCCAAATTTATGCACTTTTTGATAGTGCAAGCCCAATAGCCTTTTCTGTGAAAAAGTAGAGGAAGTACTTTCAAAAGTTAAACACTTGTAAAACTCACACTTCAGGTCTTCATCTCATTGCAACAACCATTGCATAATGCATATGCAGTCAAATTACTAGCTGAATCCCAAAGGAGCAATTCATAACAGTTGTATGAAGGGTGAAAATTCCAAGCTTTTGACAAAAGACAAGTACCAAATCTTGAAATGGACACTAAGCATTTCCTATGTTTGCTTGCAAGAAGAATGGTTGCATTTATCATGAAAGGCTAAACACACAATCACACGACAGAAAAACTCTATGCCAAACCAGCTGCGACTGCATTTAACTTTAGCATTTATGGGGCATAATATTACAATAAGAAATATCTTAATAAATGACAAAACCTATTTACTTTACAACCAAACTCCTCTACGTAGCCAGGAATTAAAGAGCTACAAGATGACTCATTCAAATACAATGCTTCTATGACAATTTTTTTTCCTCTCACCAATTTTGGCTTAATGCATCCACAATTTCAATAATTTCCAGTTTAAAGAACCAAAGAACCTTGGTTCAACTCATAATTAGCATACTCAATTAAGTTTTTTCTACTAAAATGACATTTACGAGTTATAACATAGGATACCCAATGCAATATTGATGTAAATATCAAACCAAAAAGATATTCACCTCTTAGATTTTCTGGCATTGCAACAAACTTGAGACACACAGCTTTCAACTGGAAACAATGGTGCTGCTCGGCCAAGGCTAATGTAGTTGCCACAGTGTTGATTGCAACACCCTCACAAAGATTGGCCTCGCAGAGCAATCGCAGCCTATCTAGGCCATACCTATCTGCAGCTGCAAGCAGATGCTGAGACATCAATGTAGATGCCCACTTTGAGTTGAGACCAGTGAGTTCTTGCATGTCAGGTAGACAATCCCAGTATATAAAGTGAAGTAGAGCCTGTAAAGTACAAAATAGGGCATAGAGATAATAGTATATCAGTAATCATTACTATAGATTGCATGAATATTAATAGTCAATTTGATTTGACATGACAAGTAAATAATTGAAGACTTGAGATAAGACATAAATATCATAATTTTAAGAAATGTAATGAAACCAATACTCATGAGTTACACACTATATGAACAACCATTGACCACACACATCAGTGTTCTATGAAGCAATTAACTAAAAGCTTAAGACAGGACATGCCACATTCAGATTCTGCCTTCTAAAACATTGCATCAGCCACCCCACCCTATAGCTTTGATTAAGGAATTTTCAATAACTAATTATTGACATCAGGCATGCTAACACGGCCAGTTGGCATCATACATCTAAGGCCAGTGCATGCTATCCATGGCAAGTTGACACCATGCATCTATTGCCAATGCATTATCATGGATAAGTAGCATGAGATTTTGTCCAACATAAGAAGAGGAGGTATTGTACTGAACCTTAAAAACTGGAGCTTCCATGTCTTCAACTTTTATTTTCCGTGTATTCTGATCCTTCATTGGACCAAAAAGTTGTGCCCTAAACACAGGTGAACGAGCAGCAAGAACCAACTTGTGGGCAGGAAAGACGTCCCCATCAACTTCAAAGCTTACATCAGTTCCCTTTCCACTTTCTAGTAGTTGCCCAAAATGATGACCGATGTTTGAAGGCGGAACAGCTATGGAGTAGACCTTAGGACCCTCTGTATGTGACTTAACAACACCAACACTACAGTGAACAGAAAGGCAATTGTCTTTGAGGTAGTCTGATTGCTCCAGTAGAGTTCTTTTGAAAAATCGTTTATATCCCCTGCAGCAAAATCAAATGACTTACTTCTCCGCTCACCAAAGGTTATCATACACCACGATAAATAAGGGAAACAAATAAAATATGCTTCTTGTTGTTTTTTTTTCAGTGGGAAGAGGGAGTCAAACCCTAGAACTTGACAAATCCCCCATCAGACATAGGAAGCTAAGAACCCATGGGTCAATGCTGATATATTGCAACCCACAAATGTCCCAATAAACATTTATTGTCTAGTTAGCTAAGGTCAAACAAAACAACCAATTAGAAGAGTTTGGTATGTCTGACTTGACTCTAACCAAATGCTTCAAAGAATACTTAATACTAATACGATGATACAAAATACACAAGCAGCAGAAGCATTAAACTGTTTGGATTGACATTGAGCATAACAGAAACCAGATACAAGCAATGCGTCAGAAAATAATTCAAATAGAAAATTGCAAAATATAAAAAAGTACAAACTTAAAACAATTGGCTGAAAACATTCAATATTTAGTAACAATACTTAATAAAAAGTAACATTAATACACATGAAAAGCTCAAAATGAGAAAGCAGTCATATTGCCCAATAATTGACTTTTGTTTCTTGTCACTGAGCCAATCAACCTATCCCCAGAACAACAAACATAATTTTGACATTAAATTTATCTTTCAAAATAAATTAAGATTTGCATGTCGTAGAATCTTAATGACACAATGAGAAGGAAAGAAAGAAAAAATAATAATAATGACAGTGAATATTAAAGCCAGCCAGGAAGTAAGCTGGAGAACAAGTAATGGGCAAAACATAATGCATTTGCATGTATCACAGAATAGATACTAGTATCATTTACAATATAATTTTAGATTAATTATCGGTGAACTAAAAAGGATTGTCCAAAAAAAACACATCAAAATTCACAAGATCGCTAGCACTTGTGACATTATGTTCTGCCAGCCACCCCAACCTCTTTTGATGTCTCAATCTATGTCACAGAAGAGAAGCTCATTCCTCCAAATTCTCCCTATTGTGTTGCTATTTAATGCACTACATAGGCAACATACATGTTATACAAACATCCCAGCTCCCTAAGAACCAACGTAAAGCTCAATAAATGGAACAAAAAAAAAAAGGACTCAAGATACCACACTTAAACAACAAAGTTAACCTTCGAATTACAAATTACAACAAAAGAACCACAAGCAACCCATCATGCTTTTCTCAGTATCTAGCAAGACACTTAAAACCCATTACAAATTACAACAGAAGAACCATTAAACCATCAAACCCCAAAACCAACCAAAACTTCAATCATCCCAAATAAAATTCACCACAGTAAAACCCAAAAAAACCAGGCCATAATTCCGATCAAAATAACCAAAATAAAAGATCAAACTCCCAAAAGAAACCCCCCCCCCCCAACCCAAAAAAAAAAGAAAAGAAAAGAAACCCTTACCACATGCTGCCGCGATACTTAAGCGTATACGGCCCACTCTCAAGCGTCCTCCCAAAATGGCTATGCACCTTATGCCTCTCTTTCCCGCTCTGATCCAAAAGTGTGAGCTCAAAAAGCGCCCTAACATCGGTCCCCTCGCTCGCCAAAGCGATGAACAACGAAACGTAGGCGGCATTATCTTCGGGGCTCTTCCCATCGGGATAAAAATAGATCGCCCACAAATATCCACCCACCATGAAAGTGTCAGAAGCTATGTATTTGCCGATCCCCAAACCTTTAGACAGCGAATACCCCGTGATCTTGAACTGGTGAGACCCGTTCACCGTCTCCGTCACCGACGTCGACGTCGTGGTGGCGCTGACGGAGGAGGCCGAAGACGAGGAAGGCTTCGATGATTCCCGTAGAACCCTCCCCATGTGCCCCCCCAATTCTAAGTTTCCTTACGAAATTGGGTTTTATTTTCTTCTCCGTTAAATTGAAAAGAATTTTCTCGGGAAAAGGGAGGGGCTTTTGAGAAAAATTAGGGGTTCCTTTTTTTTCTTCAGTTAACCGGAGGGTGAATTTCTAGGGTTTCGGGGAGAGAGAGAGAAAGCTAAATGGGAGAGGGGGAGAATGATCGAAGATGATGACTTTATTGACGTACGTAATAATAATGAATTTCTTTTTATTAGGGTACCAATTTCTTTTAGTTTTTATTTATTTATTTTTGTGAATGAGAGAATTATTGGTGGACAGAAAGCGGTAAAGCGTTTTTCTTCTGAATGTACTTTGGGTTTGAACGCCACTCGCTTTTTGTGACGATAACAGCTGTCCATAAATGGGCATTCTGGTAAATAAGGTCCGACTTCCGGAGGAATCCTACTTGTTAAAATATTTGACTTTTACAAAATAATTTTCATGGTACAACAAAATGCTAACTACCTTATTATTATAATCACTATTTTGTAAATGTAACAGTTTAAAATATAAATATATATATGTTGATTTTAACTCTATAAATTGTGAAAATAACGATGATTTTATTGTAATGTTAAAACATGATAAGTATTCAAAAAGGTTTTCAAAGCTAGCAAACAATTAGCATTACAACACCATCCTCATTTTCCTTTTAAGCGAGAAGCCGTATGTATGTGTCACGATGACGTTGAATACGTAACGCGAGCGCGTCGTAGCAGTCTGAGCCGAGGGTTGAGTGATCAACAGGGCCATGGGCATTGAGGTTCGAGACATGAACTGCCTGCCATAAAGAACTGGCAAGAAACTGGGTGGGTAGGGACCAAAGTTTGGTGAAGTGAAGTGATGAAGAGACCACGTCTGGGTGACTCCTGCCAGGGTTCGTACGCCCCATCTTATGGATTTCCTACCCCAATCGTGCTGCCCTCCCATTATTATTTTACATACTTGCCGGCAGGGGTCTACTGCTTTTTATCTTACATTATTTTGAGACATTTACGGTACCAGTTATGCTCTTTCTGGGGCCTACGGTGGTGGGTACCTTGATCTGATACCCTCAGGACTCAGGTCCTTTGCTATATTTACTTTGAGTCAAGGGTACAGTCAATGTGATCCTGAAAATCCTAGCAACCCCACTGTGTCTAGAAATAAATCCGTTCAAAAAATAAGAGAATATGTTAGTTAGATCTTCAATCCGCTTATAAATGGTCGTATACATCTATTGACGGAGACTGCTCATTTGCCTTTCTAAAGGGCTGAAGATTTTATCAGGTGGAGATTAAATACCAAATTTAACTCTCAATTATTTTTTTTATTTAAGAATTTAGTTGTAGAGAGATTCTGGCCTTAATGTCCAAAAAAACCTTTACATTTTTAAAAAAATTTAAATAAATTTTTATACTTTTTATTATGTTGAATCAATTTTTTTTATTTTGAATTAAATGAACTTTTTATATTTTTATTTAACATAATGCTCAAATAAGCTTTTTAAACTATTCAAAAATATTTAAATAAATTTATTTTTTTTATTACGTTCAATTAAGCTCAAGTATTTTTATTTTCGGTAAAATAAATCTTTATAACTAATAAGTGACTAATTTTGTCATTAGTAAAAATGACACTTGATATTTTGTATCTATATGGCACTAACATGGTATTGATGTGAAAGTTAAAAATATCACATGAACATGTTATCAAATTAAAATAATATATATTAACAAGCCATATCATCATATTTTACTATTCCACATTAGTGTCATGCTAAATAGAATAATAAATGATATTTTCACTAAGTTAATAATTGTTTTAATGGTTATTTGATTCAAAATAAAAGTACAAGAGTTTGATTGAATGGAATAAAAGTACAAAGGTTTATTTAAATTTTTTTAAATAGTTTTGGGGTTTATTTGTATATTATGTCTTTTTATTTTGAGTTAACGTCAAAACGTTATTTGTTATATTATATCTCGTGAGATTAACATGACATATTAATATAGCATAATCAATGATAATATGATATGTTAACATAACATGATTGATGATAATGTAATATACTAATTTAATATGAGAACATTGATTACGAGATATCTTTCAACCACCGCATCAACGTTTTATTAATGTCATATAAATATAAAACAATAAATGACATTTTGATTAATGACAATTAGTCAATTATTATTCATAAAGACTTATTGGACTTAAAATAAAAATATAAAAATTTGATTAAACGTAATAAAAAATAAAAATTTATTTAAATTTTTTTAATAGTTTCAAGATTTATTTAAATATTATGTCAAAACTCTTCCTACTCTTAAACTAAATAAAAAATGTATTATTTTTTTACTCATTTTATTTGAGACATATTTTGAATAATATTTAAAAATTACCCATATTCAAATCCAAAATCTTTTACTATCCAAGTAAATGAATTAGGCAATTAAATCAACTCATCGTTCATCTAATGCTTTCCTTTTTGCCCAATTAAAAAAAAAGGAAAACACTACCTGAAAATCTTCATGATTATAATTTGAATAAATGGGTTTTAATATCTGAATGTAGGATTTATCTTTCCCTGCAAATTATTACATATCAGTATATCTGTTTTTAGAATTTTATTGCCAGTATCAGCTACCCTGTTTTTCATCTCAACTGTCAAAAGTTGCAGGCTGCTGCCACATTTCCCTTCTAAAAGTAGAAACCCTGTTCGGGCTACTTTATTAAAAGAAAGTGGCATGCGATGCAAGGCTAAAAACAGAGGGAGGTGTTAGTGCACCATTAATAGTAGAATTTGCAGAAAGTTGGAGTCAGATGGCTGATTAGGACTTACAAGTACCACACATCTTAATGATTTTTAATTAGCTTATTCCATAGGTTCTTAGCTGTTCTTATAGGATACAGACTGCGTCCGCCGCTCTGATGACAAGCCAATTGAAATTTCAATTGAAATTTTTATCGTATATAAAAATTTAACGAGTTCAAATTGAAATTTCAATTGATCCGCAATTGAATGACAAGTGTCATTTAATTGAATGAAGTTTTTAAGGGGAGACTTTTTTTATAACTATGGGATTTTTTAGTCTTCTTTTTATTTTTTCATCATCAATCTTTCTTTTTTCTTGAATACGGTTTGAAGATTTTAATATGTTTACATATTATTTTAATATTTTTTTGTTACATTTATAAATTACTTCCTTTCTTCTCTAGATTTCTCCGCCCGCTCTCATTTCTTATTTTTTCTATTATTTTCATTTTCTTCTCTTTTTCCATTGTTTTTTTGTTTTTCTGATTTTGTCTTATTTTCTTTCTTTTTTTTTGGTGCTTATTTTCTTTGCTATTTGATTCATTGAGGTGCTGTTCTTATTGATTTCTTTACTTTTTGGTATTTTGATTTGTAATTTCTTTTGTGAGTTGGGGCTATTCTTGAATTTTGCATTTGATTTGGTTTATTATATTTTCTGCTTATTTGGTTTGATTTTTTTCAACTTATCTATCTTTAGGAATAAGTATTTGGTTAGTTCAATTAAAGAATACCATTAACCAACTTAATTGATTTTTTAAAAAATATTAACCTAATCAGACTAATTTAACAACTTTAACCAACTTTAGATTAACCGACTTTAGTATGTTAAATAGGTTTTAATCAAATATTTTAACTTTTTTTATTTTTTACTTTATTTAATAATATATTGATAATGTACTTTATGTTACCGTATATTACATTATTACTTATAATTTTACTAATATATTAATATAGTATATTATTAATATGTAATTTTTGACTAATTGCACTTGTTGTATAGTATACATAGTGTATTAAGATATATATTATATAACGTATAACTATATACAATATAAATTGTATTAATATTTACTATATATATTTAATATTTACTTATATAGTATATAAGTATACTAAGAAGTCATATAACATATATATTATGTAATAGTATAATGTTATATATAATAATAAATTGTTATTGACTAATTAATATATTAATAAGTATACTATATAATATATTGTTATATATTATAATATAGTTAATTATTAATATAAGTTACTTTAGTATCCTATAAGTTACAACTGTACTCTATATGGTATAGACTACATATTGTTTATTAATAAATATACTATATATATAGTATAATATATTGATAACTTCAGATAAAAATAAGTTAATATAATAAGTTATATTAATAACCTAAGCTTAGGGTATAATTTTCATTATATTTTGCATTAGTTTTTGTATGGCTATATTTAGATAAATATTTAATAATATTAATGTCTAAATAAAGTGCATTTTATTTTTTTTACGATTAAATCTAAGTCATTTATTTATATACAAGTATAGAAAAAATATATGAGTTAATACATTTAAGAAAATCCCTCTTGATGATTAAATCTAATCCTTCATATATATATATATATGTATATATATAGAAAATAATTGTGAGTGCATATATGTAATAAAAACCTTTAAATATACTTATTTCAAAGTTGATTAATTCGGTTAACCCAACTTCAAATTTTTTTAACCGACCCAAACCTATAAAATTGATTTAACCAAAATCGAATTAATTGAATTTGTTGATTAATTTGATTTTGACCAAATTTTGCTCACTTTTATTTACCTTTTAAAAACAGAAATTGGATCAAACAAGATTTTGAAAAGTTCTAAAAGAAAAAAAATAGTTTTTTTTAACAAAATCTAAAAAAAAAACTTTAAGAAAAATTCAAGAGAGAAGTTTTCTCTTATCTTCTTTTAAAAACACGTAAGTTTTTTGAAAATTTTTTTATTTTTGTTCAAAAAATGTTCTCGTGTATTAAATGTAATATCAACAAAATCTTTTATAATAATTTTAATCAAAATTAAAATTTATGTAAATTATTTGACAAAAAACTTATAAAAATAATTTTATCAAACAGTTTTAATTTAATTTTAAAAACTATTATTCTTTCGTAAAGGTTTCATAATAGTATTTAAGTTAAAAAAAGCCAAGCTAAAAAAAGCCAAGCTAAACATGCCTATGTTTGATTTCCTTTATTGCTTTCATTGTTTTTCTTTTTGAGTTTTGCTTGGTTTGGGGTTTTTCATTCAACTAATTTCATCACATTGAAAGAATATATTAATATTCAAATGTGTAAAAGATATTAATTGATTAAGAACCTAATAACATTAAGGCACATGATATCATAACAAAATTTCGTCGACACAAAAATTAGTCAACTACAAATCATAGATATGAGTTTATTTGGATATAATAAAATCATAAAAATTTATTTTAAAAAAGTAAAATGTTCACCAACTTATATAATATTTTAATCTTTTTAAATTTAAAACCTAAGGAACTAACTAAATATGTTAAAGCAATGGGTCGGTTTTTTACAACTTTATTCACTGGACTCAGTTAATCAATTTTGTGAAAAAAATAAAGTTTAAAAAATATTTTATATTTGCATTATTTGTTCTTTAAATTTAATGCATTACTCTCCTAACTTCAACAATTATACAATACATTAATTATAATTTTATTTTTACATATATCACCTTAATTAGTGTTAGTAGGCACGGAATAACATTTCTCCAAAAAAAAAAAAATCCATAAGTCATCGCTAATAATGACCTATTGGCCATTGCGTTTGAATTGAACTAACTCACGTTCACTTCATGGCCCCAAAGTCAAATATACAGTTAGGAGAAGAAGGATCTAATCTTATTTATTTATTTACTCATTAATTGTACTATATGGATTTTTCTTATTATTAGTTATAATTCTTCATGTTGAAAATGATAAATTATTTGATAATCTCGTAACTTGTATATTTATGAGTAGTAAATATTATAGATGATATTTAAAATATTTACAACTAGTATTTTATTTTGTTTCTCAGCTTTCCACAATTTAAATGCTGGATGGAAGAATGAAAGAGGAAATAAAAAAGATTGGTGCTTCTTCATACAACTCTGAAAATAATAAATTAACAATAGATAATGAAAAAATAAACTTCATATTGACATGTTTTATGTTCATCTCTGGATAAAAGATCTCCACCTACTTAAGTTTTAATTAAAATTTTAAATGGGTTCATTAATTTTCAAAATAGTACTTCTCCCAAGAGTATAAATATTGTTAACAAATATTATGAAATGATTAAAATATTTAAATCATTTTCAAAATTATTATTATATTAAAAACATAAAAAAATAATTAGCATAGCTCCCCAAGAGGGAAAGCTTCGGTGCTCTCCAAATGTGAGTTTTTTTTAATTAATAAAAAAATTATTAAAATTATGTAATAGTAATTTTAAAAATTAATCAAGAGTAAAATTATTTTTTTACTCTTATCACGTCATTAAATTGACAGAAACACTAACGGTTAATTTTGACTGGACTTATGTGTCTAATGAAAAATATTTTTAGGGACAGAGTGTTTATTTTGAAAACTAATAGATCTTTGTATAATTTTGATCAAAACTTAGAAGATGAAGGTATTTTACCTTTTATTTTTTCATTAATATTGTTAAAATCCATTAATTTAATTAATATTTTTGTTTATAAATTATAACTCCTTTACCAATGACTAAATCTTATGTGTTATAAGTCAAATATTTACATTATTTTTTATTGTTATTATTATTATTATTATTTGAGAGAATAGAGATTCAAATTTAATTATTTGAATAGGAAGATTCATACACTTATTATTATCAAAGGTGAGTAATACTTAGTTAAAACTGAAGTTAATTGAATTAATCAAAAAATTTATTAAAACAATTTGATTTATTTGATTATTCAATTAACTTTGCAAGTGTTCTCAGCAAACGAAGTTTTGTTAGAATTATCGACAAAATTGATTTCAATTTGTGCTTTTAATAAACGTTATTTTTAAAATTTATTTCATCTCACCGCTTATTATGTAAAAAGAGAATTATGTGATGAAACCAATGTCTAATTTCGTCATGTACTTATACGAGAATATCGAGAGACATATTCGAGGATCGCAAAATTATTTAATTTTAAAGCTTATTTTTTGCAATGAGTATATTATAAAGAATTCATACACGTTTGGTAGATGATGACAATTCAAAGTGTTTATATTTTTTTTTGAATTTTTTTCAAAACATAACATTTTTTTATTTTTGATTTTTTACTATTATCTTGTTTGTTTAGTGTGTCAAAATGGTTGTTAGATATTTTATATAGATTTATAAGTGTTTTTTCTTTTAAAGACACAACTTTTAATATCTTTACGTTTTAAACATACATTTGTATATTATAAAGTGCAATCTTTGAATATCTTACGAAAAAATAACCATTCATACCTTAAAACACAATCTTTAAGTTATAATAAGAAAAAATAATTTTTTATATCCAAACATTTGAATAATGATGTTTTTCAATTATCTCATAATTTTTAGATTTAAAGATATTTTTTCAAATATCACTTTACTAAGAGATATAACTTTTAACATAAAAAATCACCTACAATACATAGTCATATTGACATAATTTTTTAATTATGAAAAATTATAATTTTTCATATGAAGAAACGTAACTTTTTATTCTTAAAATATACTAACAAATTCAAGTTAAACTACTAATTTCTATTATAAAGTTAAAAATTATTTTAACTGAATTAACTAAATTAATAAAAAATTTATAAGGCCTACCACGCCCAATATATACACACAAGTAATTTGTTGGAGCATTTTAATGTAATTTTGGTTATAATTGTTGAAACATTTTAATGTTTCTAAGCTCATGGTGTTGGGATTGTATAATTTAATTTTATTTATTTCATACTTTTTATTTAATGCATAAAAAAAGAAACTAAAAACATTAGACTTGAGTGCATTAATGTCCATAAGGCTATGGAATTTTGATTAATTTGATAATCGACCAAAAAAATCATTGTAATTTGAGATTAATTTGATTAATTAAAAGTATTATTGAACCATGATTTTTTTTAATAAATCCCAACTCATAATAAATAAATAAATAAATATTATTTTAAATATTTTAATCAAATAAATATAAAATTTTGAATAAATTTGATTTCAGATGAAATTTTATAATTATGATTCGTTTGATATCAAGATCACGTAAAACCTACTTGACTGTAAGCTATTTTTACATTATAGATACACTTTTTAATATTATCAATTAAAACAAGTTACCATTTGTTTGATATTAAATAAAGATGACCGAAGCTGACAACGTCACCCAGGCGCTAATTGCAGAATTAAAGTAATTAAATACAGCAATTAATAGAGTCCCGCCGAATTTAGAGGAAACAAAAAAAAAACACAGGTCAGAAATTCACGGTTGATGAGATATAATCTTAACCGCTGATTCAAATGACTTCAAGTTAGTCAACCCTGACTTGCGGACAATCTGGTGCCACCGAGACTTTTATCACGGTTAGGTTCCAGTGTATTCCATCACACCCTCGACGCTTTCCAAATCAAAAAAATCAGAACTGGAGCACATCCCTTCAAGCCCGTACATTTCAATCAGAGGGCTAAGAACTAATTCTGTCGTGAAGTTAACTACTGAACGAAACGAATTCGACTTTTGGGAAGAATCCAAGATAAAAACAGGGGCATTTTTTGGTCTGTTTCAGGGTCCCCAAATCTGGATTTTCAAGGCGACGCCTGCCACAGATACCAAACCCAGAGAAATCTACATTTCCCATCCTAAACTTTTCTTTCTTTTTGTTACTACTAAATAAAAGCCTTAATGTCCAGATTTTGAGGTCTAGAGATGGATAAGTGTATGGTGTTGTGACAAAAGGGTCACAAAAAGCTAAAGGAGAGAATTTTTGGAATTTGAGGACTGGGTTTCTCTCCGTAAAATATGATGAAGCTTTGCTTGATGTCTTCTCATGGGTACCCTCCGGGCCCGGGGCTTGTTTTTCAGCAAGAGCAAGGCGTTGGCAGGATGATCAAGGTAATATTTTTATTGGAGTTCTTTTCTATGGTTTTTATGATTTGGGTTTTGATAAATTGTTATCTGAATTCGGTGCTTCTATTTTTTTTTGGTTAATATTTTAATTATGAGCTGCTGTTCGCCATGTATGATTGATAATTCTACTTTGTTTAGTTATTCAGGTCATTCTCAATAATTTCAACATGAATATTTTCGAGTTATTATATGTTTTCTTTGTGTCTTGTTGATGTCAAATCGAGATTAATTGAAATCTGTGCCCGCAGTGTGTAATATCTGATATGAGTTAGATGATATTGAGATTTGCTTCATCAGTACTTTGCAACTATTTTCTCTTCTTCTTATTTTGTTACTTATAGTATTGTTTATTTGTGCTTAACAACTCTCTCTCTCTCTTTGCACTAAATGTTTTAGTAAAAGTTGTGGTATTAGTTATTTGCTAATGAATTATTATTATTTTGATCAAAGCAGGAGTGCCCATCCTACATGTCAAGTCAGGTGGTAAAACAAGAGATAGAACAAGCAGTTCCCTATGATCTGAACTGCAAACGATTTGAGAAGCCATGTAAACCAGTTAATGCACTATGTGAGCCTAAACTGATTGTTAATGTTGATCGAGCTGCACAAAGGCCTATGGTCATTGATAAACCAGGTCTGCAACTTGTTGGCTAGTTTATTGGATGGTCTAGTAACTTCTTTTTGCTATGTATTCAAGGGAAAGAGGCATTTGAAAATACATTAAATGAAACAATTCTTGTTCTTAGAGTCTTGATAAAACTATTCTATAGTTTGAGAGTTTGTGTATTTGAAAATTTGAATTAAGATTTAAATTCAAGTCTTTGCATCATGCTTTTCTGCCCTCCCTCCCTCACTCCAACCCCAAACATGAGTGGAAAGAGTAATGAGAAAAGGCGGAATAAGCTCTAGCATAATTATGAAAAGTGATTCTTGAAGGCAGAAAAAATTTTAGGAGCTAGATTAGGGAATCCAATCAATACAATGCTGCAAGAATTTAGTGGCCTATGAGAAAGCAGAAATTTTTTTTGGTGACTGTAGATCAGACTCTTATAGATTCATTTGCGATGTCAATTCCTTTTATTTATTTATTTATTCCACCCAACTGTCTCTCATAGCAGTTACAGAATGCTTATAGTCACCCTGCTTTGATCACAGATGGTTATCGAGAGACAGCACTCTTTAGCTTTGGGATAGCTGAAAAGTGCATGAGGCATGAAAAAATCTTGAAGTTTCTGATGTCCGGATCGAATGAAGTGGAGAAAGGGGAACTTGATTTATCTATGCTATCTGATTTGATGGGTCTTCAACCATTGATGTTTGGTGTGCATCAGCAACCTTATGCTTCTTTTCTAATTTATCCAAGTAGCAAAACCGATGCCCAGAACCCTCTCCCTGACTTTGTAGGAGAGATGGTGCGTGATTCGAAAATTACAGTTAGTCCAGATGGTAGAGTTGTACTTACAGGAAGTGGGACTGAGATGACAGATATCCTTTCAATTGTTGCTGAATTTTACTTATCTGGCAACTCAACTAAGTGGAGAAAGCAGTTGGCACTGGTTCCAAACTTCAACAGGTAAGTTAAATGAAAACTACGAGTACAAACAAACAAGTGTTGTTATGACTGCACTATATTCTGGTATTTTGATTATTATTGAAGAGTAAATTTAGAATGAAAATTTTCTACTGTCACCAATTGTATTTATAGTTTAATTACCTGATTATCTTAATTGGTTAAGTTCATTTGACTTGTGCTTCTGGTTTGTGATGAAGCTAAATTTGCTGCTCAGGTTTAATCTTATGAGAATGTAAAACACTAAGTTGATTTCAATGTTGTTTGAAAGGCATCTGACCCTGAAGTGTGATTAAACAGGACTCAGAGCAGTGAAGCACATGCTAGTACTAACTTGTCTTCTCCACAGTTTGAAGTTGCAAGCATTGCACCTGCAAAGAGGTATGTAACTGGGCATCTGTTTAAAGAATGTTTCATTGTGTCCTCATTTATCAATCCTGTTACCCTTGCCATAATTCTTCTATAAAGTGTCAGCTTGAGATTCTTGGAATTTATCTTGTTTTGAGATCTTGAAATTTATGCCTAAAATTTCTACAACCTAGGGATAATGACTTTTGATTGTGAGTTGTGACTCCGAATTTATTTCAATTGCATTTAAAGACCACAACAATGGAGAAATTATAATAGAGTAAGAAACAGCAATAAGATCAAAGAAACTGAAATGATGTAGCAAATATGCTAAAAATGGCAGGCCTGACCTGCATGTTTAATTTGGTATCATGTTTTACATGCCCACTTGGCTATTGTCCACTGGCTAGCGGACCTAAAAGATGGTTTGTTCTTACATATACATGGTTAAGAATGTGAACTTCTGAGAAAACAATAGTTCTTGGTGCTTTCTTTTGAAGTTTTTTTTGTTCAAATGGGTTTGTATTTCTCCTATTTTTATGCAACTCATTTGTAACAGTCATGAGAAAATCAAGCTCAAGCCATTGCCAAAGAAGAAGACCTCCAGGAAGTTAGCCAGGGAGAGAGATCTGTACAAAAAGAATTATTTCCATGCATGTGAGAGCCTTCTTTCCTTGATGGTTGATAAGAGACGGCTTGGTAGAACAGCAATTCTTTCCCTGAAGAAATCTGGCCCTGAACTTCCTGAGCTATTGACCCAATTCTCTGCTGGCATTGCTGGGACTGGTCTTGCTGTTCTTTTCTCTGTTATTTGTAAGGTAGCTTGTGGGAGAGTTCCATTCTGTTCAGCTAAATTCTTTAGCACTGGCATTGGTTTTGGTCTAGTTTGGCTTTCTTGGGCTGTTAACAGACTGAGGAACACGGTTGTGCAAATCAGCAAGAGTGCTAGCAAGTCGGGTCTGAAGGATGAGGAGATGATTAAGAGAGTGGAGAAAAGCGTCAATGAGATCTACTTCAGAGCTGCAACGGTGATGGCTGTAGTAGTGCTAAGGTTTGCATGAATTCTGAAGAAAACTCATGTTTATCAGAGCGTTAGTCTTTTGGCTAACATCTTGACTGGCCGGGTGTTCTAATCACAAAAATGTGGTAGTTAGCTGTTAGACTGAAGTGTATTGATCTTGGCCATGGATATCTGGATAGAGAGGGGGATTGAAGCATGATATTTCAAGAATAGAACTTTGAATCCTATGCTATCCACATGGTCTTGCGATGGCCTGGAGCACATATGAGCAGGACCTCATCCTCTGTCAGCTCCTGTATGTAAAATAATCATTAAGTTGTTAATGGAGAGGAAGGTTGTCACGGCCTCACTGGTAAAGAAAACAATATCTTAAATATGTATAAAAAATACAATTTTGTCATTGTATCGGAAGCTATTCTTAAGTACTATAATGGCATTTGATTTGTCAATCCAAACACTGTACGCAAGACTGCAGTGAAAAAATCAGAAATGATGATTATAATGGGCCAAGTTTATGTATGCCATATCGAATTGGGAAAATTTACTTCGTTTTTATTGTTTTTCTTTGAATGCATGATCTACTGAATGAATGAAAGAGCTAACTAAGTATTCAGTTGCTCGGAGATATTCTACACAGATTTGCTAGCGCTCAATGCAATAGAAAATAGCTTATAAGGACTGGCGTAGGAGATTATTCCTCAATAACAGTGGTAACACAAATACACAACCATAAAAACCCTTTTGAGAGTTTGACCTGTTTAACGAGGGAAACAAATGAAGCCAGCTGTACCATTGGCAACTGGACTGGCAATGGCAATTTAGCTGCTATTTATTCAACTTTGCCTGAAAATAATACCACCTAGGCCAAGCTCATTGCTGAGTAGGGTTTTGAGAACTGTTTCCCTCAAAAAGATTCCCTTTTTACAGCTAAAGTAAAATATATACACACACACACACACACACACTTTTCATTCGAAAAAAACTAAAGATGAGGGAATAAACAATTAATACCTACAAAAAGTAGTCCAAGAAAAATGATTGGTCATGGCGTGCAGAAACCAAGCTTACATATCAAATCAGCACTGTTCAACATGGCTATTATTTTCAAATAACCTAAAAAAAGCTGTTCAAATATGATTTTTGGGGAAAAAAAGGAAAAAAAAAATAACATGCTGACTACTGGTTCACTGCTGAAAACTGAATGAAAATAATTTTCCATTAACATCCCCAAATTCTTATCACCTAATTATCTCTTTAATAATTCCCAGAATACAGTACCAAATGCAGACTTGTAAGATGTTAATGACTGATTGATCCATCTATTTCTTCATTCAGCAAGCCAACATGATGGAGAAACCGTAAATGTTAAGGAACAGCAACTTCTTAGCTCAATACTTTTGATACTACACCAGCACCAACCGTTCTACCTCCTTCCCTCAAGGCAAATCTTTGTCCTGTTACATTGATGGCAAGCAACACATTAAGACTGTCCTATTTTCTATCCTTCGGAGCTTTAATTAACTAGGGAGGGAAAAAACTCTTCTTGACACAGATAAAGTGATACAATAGTAACTTCCAATATTTCTCAGATTTTTTTTTAGGGGAAAAAATAGGGAATATGGCAGCATACCTGCTTCAAGAGGCACAGGTGAGATCAGCTCAAAAGTTGCAGTGACATTGTCCCCTGGCATAACCATCTTAACGTTTTCGGGTAATTCCACTTTTCCAGTTACATCTGCAGTCCTCATATAAAACTGGGGCCTGTAATTTGATTCAAAGGCTGTATGACGTCCACCTTCATCTTTTGTGAGGACATATATCTCTGCCTCAAACCTCCTGTATGTCTTCAAACTTCCAGGTTTGGCAATTACCTAAGCAGTTGGAAGATTTCAGATATTTTACTACATCCTTTTTTCATTTTTGCACATCATGCCCAAGAAAACTCATTTACCATTAAATTAATTTTTCATACGCTAGCAGGTTTGAATACATTCTCAAAGCATGAAAGAATCACAAAGTTTTAGGTAATAACGGCAAATGTGAGTCCAAAATTTAGATAAATCATAAATAGATTAGAGTTACTATAAAAAGTTCAATTTATTTCTAGAGAACTAAGCGGATGTAAAGAAGCTTGGTTGGTGCCATTTACCATTCCACGCTGTACATCCTCTCTCTTTAGGCCACGCAGAAGAAGTCCCACATTGTCACCAGCCTAGTCGAGTATCCAGACACATAAATATAGTTCATTACCAAATGTGCAAAAACCTTAGCAGGGCAAAGTCTCTATAATAGTCACTTACCTGTCCTTGATCCAAAATTTTCTTAAACATCTCAACCCCAGTGACTGTAGTTTTTGAAGGTACACCCTGCAGAAGAAAGCTAAATTTTAGATCAAACAACAAATAATGATATTTTATCAAAATATATCAACTGTACCCTTCATTTAACAACCCTAACCAGGCTGACTTGTTCAGAATATAAAATTCCAGGACCTCATCAACCCAACAAATTTATCACAAGAAAATGCATATGAACTTCACAGAAAATGACTAGAAAATTCAATTTACAAATATACCTGCGTTAAACCCAAAATTTCAACTTCTTCACCAACTTTAATGGTCCCTTGTTCAACACGACCAGTTGCAACGGTTCCACGTCCCTTCAAGACATCAACCAACATCATCAGGCTATGTAAAATTTGCACCCCCCCACCCCCAATGCAACAGGATGGAAATTTTACTAAAATACCAGAAGCAGACCAAAAAATTACTAAAATCCCAACTTCAGAAAAAGAAAATTTATCTCAAAGTAAAATGACTGCATCTTAAATGAAAAAGGTCATGTTTTCTAGCATTTTAAACCCCTCTCCACATACTAACATGAAACAGAGCAAAAAAGGTAAATGACTAAAATTGTAGCCACAACTTACTTACTTGACTTTTTTGCAAAAACCATTCATACGATGTTGCCAAGACGGATGATAATCAAAAGCCATGAGTAAGGAGCTGCTAAAGCAACTTATGCAGCAAAGCCAAATGTGTGCAAGTCTAAAGAAGAAAAAAACAAGTAAAAAAGGCCACATCCATGGCTTTCTACCTGAATCGAGAAAACATCTTCAATTGGCATTAGGAAAGGCTTGTCAAGTTGGCGCACGGGGTCAGGAATGTATTGATCTACAGCCTCCATTAGTTTCAAAATAGCATTTTTGCCTATTTCCTCATTTGTACCCTGTAAAGCTGACAATGCTGATCCCCGAATGATAGGTATTTCATCGCCAGGAAACTTGTAGAAGCTAAGTAGTTCTGTCACAAATGTAAACCTATGTGAATTAGTTCAAAGACGCCATGGAAATGAACAAACAAGAAATGACATGTTGACAAAAAGGCCACCTACCACGGAGCTCCATTTCCACAAGCTCCAACAGCTCTGGATCATCAACAGCATCAACTTTATTCAGGAAACACACAAGCGAGGGCACACCAACCTGCATACAGGTATTTTTTATAAGTAAATAATAAACACTTTAACAGCACATAGATGATACTTCCATCTAAATAAGTTTCAAGCAGCTATAGAATATCCACCTGGCGGGCAAGCAGAATATGTTCCTTAGTCTGTGGCATGGGCCCATCAGGAGCTGATACAACCAGAATACCACCATCCATTTGGGCAGCACCAGTGATCATATTCTGCAAAACATGTTATAGTTAGGCCACTGTTCACAAGCTGTTTGATTGGTAGATTCATGCAGAATGTTAACAAACAAAAATGAATCAATGATTCGAAATGGCTAATATCATTTAAATGAATCTAAGTTTGTCAAATCAGATAAGACAAGCAAGAGAAGTAAATTCCAAATAAAACAGTAAGCTCCATCCCTTCCCATACATAGATGAAAAAAACCCCAAAAATAAAAAAAGCATTTATAGTTTCATTTGCAAAGTAAAAATTGCATGTTTCTTGCCATGAAAGCTTCAGCATTCCTGTACACTATCTTATAATAAATCTTTGTAGAGCTTCCAGCTTCATCCCCTCTTTGTAACATTTTGAGCAAGGTTATTCAGCAAAAGATACCATTATTTCATTTACCATATTAAACTAACAGCTTACTTTAACATAATCAGCATGTCCTGGGCAGTCTACATGTGCATAGTGACGTTTAACTGTCTCGTACTCCACATGAGCCTGCAGAATCAAATCAAGTGTGATAGCTTTGCTGGGAAACTGAATTAAACCCCTCTATTCCATAACAAGCAAGTATGCATGACATGGAGAACACAAAAAGTTACCAACCGTTGCGATTGTAATTCCTCTCTTTTTCTCCTCAGGAGCCTTGTCAATTTCATCAAAGGCAACAGCCTTAGCTTTCCCTTCTTCTGCCAGTACCTATTCACAATAAACCAAACTTATCATAACAATGCAGATCACCATTGTAATAACAAATTCAGAACTATTTGAAAGTGATATGGTTTGTGATGAGAAACTATCAAGTATATCAACAAGACAACCTTTGTGATTGCCGCAGTCAGTGTGGTCTTTCCATGATCAACATGCCCAATTGTTCCTACATTCACATGAGGTTTTCTGGAAAGGAAACCCATCATACAAATAAGAAAGCATTTCCAATCGTTAAAAATGAAAACCCATTGCTTTCATTGATTATTTCTCATGTTTAAATAGATACCTCCATTAAACCTCATAAAAACTGTCATCACTTTTTTCAATCTGGTAAACTCCGAAAATGGAAAAGAACGACGTGTCCTATTCTTAAATTCACAATTTTACTAACTAAACCAAATTCAAATCATAAACAAAAACCAATATTAATATATAAAACAAACCCTACATTAAAAAAGGCTTGAAAGTTGAAAGCATCAAAGAGAAAAAGCTCTAATTCATTTAAAAAATGAAAGAAAGCGAAAACTGACGTGCGAGTGAAAGTAGCCATGGATCTCCACCAAGGGTTAGCGTTAGCAGAAATCGCCGCCTCATTTCCGGAGAGAAAATCGGAGACTGAGAAATGGGAAGAAGAGATGGAGCCACGAGAGGACCAGTAAATTCGGGAAGAGAATGACAAAAGGCGCCTCGAATTAGGGTTTCGGAGGACGACCGCAGCCATTCTGTTTTTCTTCTCTGATTTGATCTGTTGCAGACAGCAAAGGGTTTTATGTACACAGAGTGGCGGTAATGGGATTTCAGTGCTGGCTTTGGGGAGGGTTTTAGCTTCCAAGCGTTTTTCTGAGTCGAGGGTTTTAGAGGGAGAGAGAAAAAGGGCTTTTCCTCCAGAGCGGATTTCTGTTTGTTTCCGTTGTAATCGTATCCGTTCCATTTAATTTGGGCTCTACGATGCTTCTGCCCAGCCCAATGCTCCCACTACAAAGAAAGATCCATTTGTTGTTACCCGGCCCATTACTAATCAGTCATTTCTTAAACCTTGCCTCTTACTCTATTTTTAAAGTTCAAATCAATATCTTTAAATTTAAATTACTACATAAATACTAGTAATACATTTTGAAATAGAAAATGTACCCTTCCTTTACTATATTTTGAAGTAAATGTATTGTTTTTTAATTCTTTGTAATTAAGATAAAAGTTTTGTAATTTCTTTGATTTTAACAAAAAGGAAATTATTTGGGAGCTAGTCTTGGGTGTGGGATTGAATGAGTTTAGAGCTGATGGTCCCTTAGAAGTGAACGAGTCTGTTTTAAACAAGTAACAATCTAGACTTAGCTTACAATTTTAGCCGTTGTTTCTTTCTTTTGAGATATAAGAAATTGAGGTAACCTCGTCGTGTTTCATTATTGTGCCAAAGGGAGTGTTTCTTCTGTAGTGATTACTTTCCAGCTGAGCTAGCCAACTTAAAGGCTGAAACAGTACTGGTTGCATGAAAAGTCTGATTAAAACAATGATATTTTATTTAAAAGTAAAAAAAGACTAGTAATGAAAACAATGAGGGAAGAGACAATACTAGATTCGTTGTCCTTTTGACTTTTTTGTTGAATTATCAATTCAGCGGCAAAAAATGATGGTGAATATACGTCCACATCCTTAGGTCACGGATGAACTTCTAGGAGACAAGACACCCTAGCGATCGATGGCTTGGAAATAATTTTTCCAGTCTCTGTGCCTTTCAATCGATTCTTTTTGGCCTTTTGCCTTGGACCCTCCTGTTTTGTACCCATCCATTTTCGTCATGGAGTGTGCTTTTGTGCAGGTTAAACCCCTTGCGGGAGCTTAAACTCGAGGCTACAAAAAACAGACCCTTTGTTTTGGTTTTGGTTTTGGTTTTTTGTTTAATACCCTTTGATTCAACTGCAAGGAATCAACTTCCTACCAACCTTTATCTTCGCGGTCCAGCCACTTTCAAGGAAATCGAACTATTGTTTTGTTTTGCCAACGATTTGGTCAGTTTTCTTCAGCTTCCAATTCTTTATGGCTCTGAATATGCATTCTATTCTAAAACTAGCTTTGATTTGTTCCTTCTTGCCTACTATTAGCCCCTTGAGTTTGAATTACCCTGCGGTATTCAACTTCGGAGACTCAAATTCAGACACGGGTGGATTAGTTGCCGGAAAGGCTTTTCCACTGATACCACCAAATGGAGAAACCTACTTTCTTAAACCCTCTGGGAGATTCTGCGATGGTCGCTTAATTATTGATTTTCTAAGTAATGTTATCATCCTCTTTTATTTATTTATTTATTATTTTAACATGTTTGTTTACAGGGACTCACTGCCTGCATACATAGATATTTGCAACGCACATGGTTGAGATCATGGAGATGGAATTTAATTCTAATATATATATTGGAATATTGACATATACTTTTTGCTTTAATTCTGCAGTGGAAGCAATGGAGCTTCCTTACCTGAACCCATATTTGGATTCTGTTGGCTCTCCCAGTTTCGAGACAGGGTGCAACTTTGCGACCGGAGGGTCTACTATACTTGCAGCCAATGCAGCTTCTATAAACCCCTTTTCCTTTAACCTTCAGCTATATCAATTCTTCAGATTCAAGGAACGAGCTCTTGCATTACTCTCGAAAGGTATTCATCATTGGACAAGCTTCTAAGTTTTGACTACACAATCATGGCTTGTTAAAATGGTTTAGGTTTTTATGCAATCGCACTGACATTAAGAAAATTGGTCTTTGTTTCAGATAAGGAACTTCAGAAATTCCTCCCTGCAGAAGGTTATTTCAAGCAGGGCCTTTATATGATTGACATAGGCCAAAATGATCTTGACGCTGCATTCTACTCATTGAAATCGGAGGAAAAAGTACTTGCTTTGATTCCACAACTTGTGTCAGGACTCGAGTATGGAATGAAGGTTCTGTCAAGCCAGAAATTAAACTAGCTAGCTCTAACACAGCCTTAATAAATATTACTATACTTAATTCCTTTTTCTTTCTTTGTTTAGATATTGTATGATTCAGGAGCAAGGAATTTCTGGATTCATAACACAGGTCCCCTTGGGTGCTTGCCAAGAATTATTGCTACATTGGGAAAAAATGACAACCTAGATGAGCTTGGTTGCGTAAATTCACACAACCGAGCAGCTAATGTTTTCAACATGAAACTCCATGATGTTTGTGTAAACTTCTTGGCACAGTTGCCTGAAGCTAATTGCACTTACGTCGATATTTACTCAATAAAGCTAAGCCTTATTTCAAATTATTCTCTATATGGTAAGCAGGTTATTACTTATCCATCTTTCAAATATGTTATCATTATTTTTTCATGTTATATATCATCCGATACTCGATCTGGATTTCGCGTGCAGGATTCCAACAACCTATAGCAGCATGCTGTGGTTATGGTGGGCCTCCGCTGAATTTTGACTCTAGGATTGCTTGTGGTCTAACAAAGGATCTGAATGGGAGCATAGTGACAGCAAATCCATGCAACAACACTGCTGAGTATATAAATTGGGATGGAACTCATTATACAGAAGCTGCGAATAGATTTGTTGCAGACCTAATACTAACAGGAAATTATTCTGATTCGCCTCACTTGGCGAATGCACCATCTCTTACCTGACCAAAAATGAATGTTGTTGTATTAAGTTTGTATCAGAGTTGATATGACAATGGCAGATAGATGTAAAGCATGGCAAAATGTGTTGAATAAAGACAATCTGTGAAATGGTTTTTTTTTCCTGATGAAAACAAAAAGGTTCATTAAAAGAGTTCTCTAGTCTGAGATGGTTGCTGAATTTCTTTCGGCTCTCTCTTGTCGAAGTACAAAATTAACAATTTCAAGTTCCTCCGGCTCATTTACTATTCTGATGAATTATAACTCCCGAAATACTGATGAACTAGCAGCTTGAAGAAGGATATGGCAATTGCCAATGAAAATTTAACACAGATGAATCATAAATTCACCGGCCTGAAAGTGCCTTAAATCCGGTTTTGCTCAATCGAAGAACTGCCGTCAAAGAGTCTTAATTAGGATCATAATTCAAAGAAAACAAGGTGAGATAAATGCAGACTCTTTTCCCTCTGAAATTCCTTTCAGTATAGCTGCCTAGGTTGGATCATATTTCTGCCTCATCCCACCCTAGCTCACCCCAATTAATTAATGCAGACATATCATTTTCCATTGTTGCCAACAACCCAAAATCGTAAATTTGGAATCAATGATTGGTAGAACAAACAATCACTGGTGCAATTATTAGCTTGAATGTCGATTTTGTGGAGAATATGTTAGCATCATCCTACATTACACACCATCAAAACTCAAAGCCATGCATGGCATTGATTCATGAAAGTTGCTGCATGCATGAGAGTAGCAAGTAACTTAAAACGGCAGCTCAATTGCTTGATGTTGATTAATAAACGAATTATCCAACAAAAAAAATCCTTTTTTCCCCCTCATTTTGCCATATAAATAGGTGTACATATATAGATTAAGATCATATGACTTACATCAACAATAGGGCCGGCATTCCATTTTCATAAAGGGGAAAAGGAGGAATTACGTAGCCACCAAACTAGGAAAACATTATTTCATTTTGTTGTGAATACAAGATCTTGATCTCCTTTTCTTCCCTCTTTAATTGACATGGTAAAGGTAGGTAGGCCATCGGTTTTGATCTTTCATGTCTAACTTTCTTGCTATGCAGGGGCAAGCCTTCTAATCTAAACTTGCTTCGCGAGTTGATACTTAAGCTAAAGGAACTTAATTCATTTTAGGGTATGTGTAAGTTAATTAATAAGGCTCTTAATCTTAAATATACAATATGGTCTACTTTTACATTCAAATAGCATACTATTGCTAGCTGAACTTGAACTGTGACTTACATGGTTCTTTAACCATGGGTTACATTAAGAAACAAACATTTCTTTTTAAAGGTAATATTTTCATTTCTCTAAATATTAAGTCTTTGTTTGCTCATAAAGATAAAGACGTATTTGGTGCATTATAGAATTAATTAATAGCAAGCAGGAAAGCATGGTTTTTATTTTTTTGTCTTCAATTTTAATTTTAACGTATTTTCTGTACTACTTTAAAGAAGATAAATTAACTGAGAGGATAGTAAAAATAGTATAATATTGATTCACCAATGCAAAAAGGAATAGATTCTCATTTTATCTAACTTATACCCAACTATAGTAGGAAAAGGACAAACCATGGTATAAATTGTATCTTTCTCCCACAAAGTTCTATGGATGCTGCATGTAATTCTGAAATAAGTTCATTTTATTCATTACATTTTCTTTTTTTTTATATTTATATATACATATTTTTGACCAAAATTAATCATCCCAATTTTTATTAATTATTTGTAAATACTTGATTGTGACTACTAACTTATTCTTTCTCTAGAAATATATTGTTTTATAAAAAATATAATGCTATATAAAAAATAATAAAAATAAGTGCAATAGGTGAATCGGTTATATCTCACATACAATAATGAAAGTAACCTGGAACAAGTTACAGAGCACGTAAATTAATTTCATCTTGAAATATTCTGGAGAGTTTTGATTTGGTGACTCAAGTATGAAGGTGTTTAAGATGTATTTCTCTTGACTTTTTTCTAAAGTATAAATATGTATTTTTCTTATATATTTTTCCTATTAATTTTTATTTTAAAACAAATTTTACTATATTATTAATGATTGTCTGGTGGAAAGCCCTACTACTTCAAAGATCACATAATGTATTTTAGTCTCTATCCATTTTACCCGATAATTTATTTTTATTTTTTGAAATTTTATAATTTTGTTGTTTTTTAATATATTTTAATTTTTTTGAAATTATATAATTTTATCTTTACAATAATTTTTTATTGATGAGATGTCTCACAATAATTAATCAATAACTAATTTTCATAAGACTAAAATAAAATTTATTGTAATAGAATTATTTCCAAACACCACTTCTCCAAAACCTCACAATCATTACCTCTTGTTCTCCACTCTTTTTTGCTTGTTAGTCTTTCCTGCAGAAAATCTTTAATCAATAATTTAATTTTCATGTCATCATAGTTGGTAAGTTTAGTTTATTCACTTATTTTTTTTAATATTTTTAATTTTAAAATTTTTTATTTAATAATTTTATTTGATGATTTTGATTCAGGATTTATCGTTTTAGTATATTTTGTTGAAAGCAACAAAATAAAGATTTGGTTAAGTACCTTAGATTAATTATTACTTATTTTTTTGGGGATTGTTTGATTGGTTTCATATAAATTATTTGTGTTTTCTTTTTTTTTTTTGCTTAGGTTCTTATAAACTATTAAGTTTTTGATTCGAAACTAGTTTTTCATTGAATTGTTTATTGATATTGTATTTAATTTTTATGATTAATTTTAAGGAATTACTTATCATTGAATTATTTATTGATAGCTCTTAATATTTTTTAAATGATTGCTTTTCATTGAGATTTTTTTATTATATTTGTTAATTTTTGTTTGTTGTTAAGCTTTATTAAAAATTGAAATTATTATGATTATAACAGCTAATTCTTGTACGTGAATTATTAAAATTGATACTTTTGAATAATTTTCTTTTGAAATTGAGATTATTGTTATTATTAAATTTATTTGAGTCAAATTATTTTAAATCATTTGTTATTAGTCAAATATTACTTGTCAAATTGTTTTATAATAGTTAATTTTTTTAAGTAAATTATTAAAGTTGATTAACTATTATTAGTTAAATATCATTGATGCAATACTGACATGAAGAAGGAAAAATATCACATGACCAATATATCACATCATTATTTAATATGATAGCTTAACATTTCATATAATCGTTAGATAATATAAAAAAATATTAGTGATACTTTATAAATAATTTAAAAATTTTAAAAATAAAAATATAAAAATTTGATTCAACACAATAAAAGGAGAATATATTAAAATTTTTTAAATAATTCAATTTTTTTAGATATTATAGCATTTTAAAATAAATCATAAAAGGGAAAAAAAATTCCAACCATTCCAATCTCAATCAATCCGAAACAACAATGTATGTATAGGCAGACACCTCAAGGCATATATGGGTTCACTTTTCTGTTTGGGCCGAAGAGAAATTACGATTGGGCTATGAAAGCCTGAGTCAACCACAGGCTCAGGCAGGCAAGCAAAAAAAGTCGGTTGTCTCTCTCTGTTTTCTGCATTCAAATTGGGGGTGAAGAAGAGTGTGGCGACGATGAATCTTGGGTGCCTTGGATAAGCTCCTTCCTTCTCCCTTCCCTTCACTTCTCGCATCTAATTCCCTCTGTACTTATTTCTTTCTCCAAAAGTTATTTACTATAACTATATCATTTCCTTGTTCCTTCGACCTTCCTTTTCCTCAACACTTTTTTTTCCTCATCCATTTCCTTAAAAAGAGCCTTCCGATTTTCCTTTCTGTTCTTTTGAATTATTCTACATATTTTTTTTTCAATTTTGGTGTGATATTTGATAATTTCCGATCAAATTGGCTTTGTTGTTAACTTTTTTCGCTAAAATTTTGAGCTCGTTTATGAGAAATGAAGGCTGTAACTGAAGGTCTTTAGAAATTAGGGCTCCCTTTTGAGTTTCCGTTAAGATGATTCCATGGGGCGGCCTCTCGTGCTGCTTGAGTGGAGCCGCTCTCTATCTTCTTGGAAGGAGCAGTGGCAGGTTAGCTTTCCATCAACTATATCAATAAAGATAATTTCATCATCATTTACCGAATGCGTTTGGCACAATTTTTTGAAAAATTGATAATCGAATTCTGTACTTAAAATGGTGGAACAGGGATGCGGAGCTTCTCAAGACGGTCACTCGAGTCAATCAGCTTAAGGAATTGGGTATGTAGCCCCAGTGCCTCTTCTTCCTTTGTTTTATGCATTTCTGTATGATTGGTTGAAATTTATGCTTTTGGGTAATGATTTCCTGTTCTTTCTACAACTTTTAGAAGGAAATTTGAGAAATGTGCTGAGTAAGAATGTAGATTAAGTTTTTGGACCCATTTTATAATTTATGCAAACTTACATCAATTTCAAGAGGCTTCTCGGTTTTTTATTTGTTAATCATTGATTGTTTTGCTAATTAGTTATGCTGGAACATCTTAGGTACATGTGAGTGTAGCTATGAATTCACTCTCCTTAATGTTGATTTTTGGCAGCAAGGTTGTTCTCTGTTAATATTGAGGATAAGTTTGCAATTTGCATTAAAAAAATCTGATAACATTGGAAAAATGGTCCCGTCCACCTTAAACTTTAACTACTGAAAATGGGTGTGGGACATGTTTATTTGATTGGTGGTGTGAGTTTTATTACACTTTCACTGCTAATGATGCTAAAGATGTTTATCTTAATTTTAAGGATAAAATACCCTGACCCTTTAAGTTTTAGTCATAATTCCACCCCGCAAAATGGACATTGGGCCTTAAACACATAGATGGTGTTACCGGGCAAATGTGAAATATCTAAAATACCTTTCTTTTTTCTCTCCTCTTTTTCACTACTTTCCTTTCTCTCAGGCCGGCTGGCAGTTCTCCCTTATGCCGGCCAGCCACCCCACAGCTGGATCTGCACACTTCCCTTGGGGAAATCTGGCATTCCACAGCCAGATCTACCGCCAGCTGGTGAGAGGTAGGGTAGAGAGACATTTTTTTTTGAATAGGAGAAAAAAATTTAAAAATGAAAAATTATAGTTTTTATTGTTTGGTAATTTTTAAAATTAATGAAGGGTAAAATTGTTTGAAAAATATTGCCACGCCATCAAACTAGCAGAAATAGTAATGGTTGACCAACAGTTAGACTTATGTGTTCAGTGAAAGATAATCTTTTGAGGCAGATTATCCATTTCGAATACTAATGGTCTCATATGGAATTATGGTCAAAACTTAGGAGGGTCAAGGTATTTTACCCTAAAATTAATGTTAGGTGATACACTTGGGTGGGACTTGGGACTGATTTGATTAGTTGCTGTCATATACATGTGCTAAGACATTTGTCTTAATAATATTGTGTTTCTTTCACCTTTCAGCTCAATTGCTTGACCTTGAAAGTAAAGTGCTTCCGTTAATTGTTACAATCTCTGGAAGAGTAGGTTCTGAGACACCAATCAGTTGTGAGCACAGTGGATTAAGAGGTGTTATAGTCGAGGAAACGGTAACCTTTTTTAAATTAACAGAGCAGTAACTGTAGATTCTTTTATTCTTTTTTCTAATTGCACTGAAAAATTCGTGTTCCTATGTCTTAGGCTGAACAGCATTTTCTAAAGCATAATGATGCTGGTTCTTGGATACAAGATTCTGCATTGATGCTTTCTATGAGTAAAGAAGTTCCTTGGTTTCTGGTTAGTATATATTTCTGTCTTTTTAGTTTAAGTAGTATGCTAAAATTAATTTATTAATGCTGGATTGTTAAGGTGGTTAACTTTTGAAATCGCACTTGGGAGGAATTATGATGTGCTCCATAAGAATTACAGTTGTTGATGTAGCAGATTTGCTGATAATATCTTTAAATCATTAATTATAGGATGATGGAACTGGTCGAGTATATGTAGTTGGTGCTCGCAGTGCAGCAGGTTTTGCACTGACTGTTGGAAGTGAAGTGTTTGAAGAGTCAGGTCGATCACTTGTACGTGGAACATTAGACTATCTCCAAGGTCTCAAGGTATTTTTTCCGTGTCCTTAGATTGTCCATTTTATGGTAACACTTTCATTTGGAATGAGCTTGTTTGATGGGCTATTGGCTTGTAGATGCTTGGAGTCAAGCGAGTTGAGCGAGTGCTTCCCACTGGTTCTTCCTTGACTGTTGTGGGTGAGGTATGTTTTCGATTAATGATTGCCTCTGTTTTTGGCAAATGATGCTAAAATATCAATGCAGATTCAAATATTCAAAATATCAATATATTAGGAAATGAGAATGTTGTTACTAGTTTATATACTTGGTGCAGTCTGCTGTTTCCTACCGTTGCTTTTAAGTTGAAAATCTTGGCAAAAAATGTGTATTAAGTATCTTTTTGCATAATTATGGTAGGAAATCAATTTTTTTCCTAGGTTTTCCCTAAGAACTTGGGTAACCTAAGTTTCACTGTAACATGGTCCAGCCTGACGCTTATAAGGTCCTAAATGAATAAAAGGCAATGTTTCAATGTGGTCGGATGATGTCTAGTCTTATCTTACAACTTTGAAATCTTGGTGTTGAAGTAGTTTGATGATAGTTTCAATGTATATGAAGCATATCTGGAGCTAGTATTTGAGATTGATCTTTGGCCCAGATACCATTTAGTCCAAGCCAAGGCCCAAGCCACAGTTTTGTCTCTGCCTAGATGTTTTAAGCTGCAGCTCCATCTGCTGAATACAATGCCTTTTTATCAATAATTTTCAAAGCTTAAGCAGATCCCTGATGGCTGGAAGACTTTGCTTAATCACCATGGACCAGCATGCTACAGTAAATATGTATCCTGGTCCTCTACATATTTCACCTGAAGCATCAAACAATTAACACTGCCATTGCTCTTCTTTAATGTCTTAATATAATGGAGCTTTCCTTACTAACTGTTTGAATTCAAGATGTTTTCATGATTTAGAATTTAGAAAGCTGCAATTTCTGAGTTCATCATCCATATTTGGGTTATATGTTCATTTACCATTTCCTCATTTTGTCTTTCCCAATCTTGTGTGTGGTAGGCTGTCAAGGATGACATTGGAACAATTCGGATTCAGAAGCCCCATAAAGGGCCTTTTTATGTGTCCCCCAAAACTATTGAGCAACTCATTTCCAACCTTGGGAAATGGGCAAGGTTGTAAATATTTCAGACTCAGACTGCTTCCTTATTCCTTTTAACATAGATAAGTTTTGATGATTATTTCAAAAAATGAAGAAAATAACCGCATTTATATTTATTAGGTTGTACAAGTATGCATCTTTTGGACTGACCATCTTTGGTGTGTTTCTAATCACCAAGCATGCAATCCGTTACGTATTGGAGAGAAGGCGCCGTTGGGAATTGCAGCGAAGGTATACTTGATTAGTGCTTTTATTGCTTGTTGAGAAACAGATTGGAATATAGATTGACTGATACAGAGAACAATTGCTACACAATGGTCTTTTCACTATTCATATCAGGTTCTTTTTTTTATAAGAGGCATGTATTTACGAGCACCAAATAAACTGAATTGTGAACTTTGTTCATTCAGGGTTCTTGCTGCTGCAGCGAAGAGATCAGGGCCAGATAATGAAGGTAATTCATTAGCTGTCTAAAGGATGGTTATTGTTCATGGTTTTGTCTGTACAAGGTGTTGGGATCTCACAATAATTTCTGTAGATTCAATTGGGAAAGCTGAAAATGGATCAGAAGCCAAGAGAGACCGCATAATGCCAGATCTATGTGTAATATGCCTTGAGCAAGAGTACAATGCCGTTTTCATTCAGTAAGTCAACTAGTTGCATTGTTTTAATTGAGTCATATAAAGCAGTTAAAGTGCCTTGTTTTAAGCTATGCTGTCTATGCTTGTCTGTGTCAACTAGATACTTCTTGCTGTGCGGAAGAAGGTTTTATATCTGATTTTAATTTATGCATCTATTTCCATAATGATGTTTAACTGTGCTAAGTGCTTATGAGTCGCATTTCAAAATTCAGCTGGATAAAACAGGTATTATGTACCAAATTAATTCTGTCAATATCCATTCTGCAACATAGAAATTATGTTGAATCAGTCACTTCTTCTGTATAAGAATTTCTGTTGCCTCTACTGCATACTGTGAGTTGCAAATCAGATGTTTACCCTGTGCACCTTATTGATGCTGAGGCTATATGGTGTTTATTGATTTTCTTAAAGGTATATCCAGTAGAAAGGAATATATTATTAAATATAATCCATATTTTGCATAAATTCCATTTTTTTTTCTTACGAAGGATGGGTGTTCTCCTCTGAAGTGATATGTGCAGATGCTGTTGTTCGTAGACTGTCATCTGTACCCTACCTTTTCTTTGTCCCCTCCACTTTTTTGGGTGGTGGCTGTGATCAGCTACGAGGTGCATTAGAATGTCATTGGACCATTGATGAGATGTAGAATTTTCCATATTTAGCTGTAGTAACACTTAAATTCCCTGTCATTATGCCACTGGTGATTGCTAGGTTTCTGAACAGTGTTGATGTTTATGTTTATTCGATATTTATGTTTTTCCAAACATAAAGTTTGTCTAGATTATTTCTTTTGTTTTGTTCTAGCGTGTGAGATGATCGAAATTTTTCATATCAAATATGGCTTCTGAAGTTTGTTTCTTCATATCTAATTTTAAACTCAAAACGGACTAATGGCCTATTGCTTATGATATGCAGATGTGGTCATATGTGCTGTTGTACGACATGCTCTTCGCACTTAACTAACTGTCCTCTTTGCCGGAGACGAATTGATCAAGTTGTAAAAGTCTTTCGTCATTGAAGTTTAGCTTATGAAATCTTATGAAATTTGATTAGTGGCAATTGTACTGGCTGGGAAATCAGGATATTTATTTTTGTTCAGAGATGTGAGATTTTGATGGTATAGAATCCTTTTAACTTGCAGCCACTTCTTTATGTAAATTCATAAATTTCCCTTGATACCTTGTAAATATTATTTCAAATGATAGATGATTTGTTCTCCTAATTTCCTGACAGCTACAGAGGATTATGTTTTGCCCATTCCCACAATATCTATTTAAGTTGATATGTAAATTGTTTGGGAGGGATGAGACGAAATTTATTCCAATAGTGCTCAGCTCCCTCAACCATTGTTCTCTTCTGAGCTGGTTGATCTATTAGGGACAGTCCTTCGGTCATGCATTCCAAGGTTAGGGGTTTTAAGCATCAGGACATGAAACGGTGGGGTAATTTTATTTATAAAAAAAAAAAAAAGCAGAAGAAAAAGGTATAGATAAGTTAACTGCATATTGTGCTCGTAGTGCAATTTATATCACGTGTGTTATATTTGCTCAATTCAAGTTTATTATAAAGGTGTAATTGAATTAATGGCCACCAAGGTAACATTTGATGCTAAGGAATCTTTCTTTGCTGGGTATTAAGCTAACTAGCCAAGGATGCTAAGGAATCTTCCAGAAGCATTTTATACATTAATGTTGGAAGTGGCTTAATTAACTAATAGTCGAGAGACAAAACGCAATTAATATTATAGGATGAAGAGTTGATGATGGTTAATTCGTTATGATATTTTAATACAAGGTGAGAAACATGCGGGTGCTGTGGGTTATTCGCGAAACGAATATATATTGAAGAACTATAAAGTATAACAAATCAAAGGCTGTCTGGATCTGGAATCCAACATGGAGAAGGTCTGGTAAAGAAGAATAAAGTTAAGAAAGGACGTCACCGATCAAACCTGAAGCTCAGCTTCAGGAAAGGGGTTTCCACTTTCCACAAATTTTCGAATCTAGGGCATATTCGTCATTTTCAAAATGGAAAATTTCTCTAGTAAAATTGCTTCGTTTCTTCCGAGTAGGCTACAGACCGCTCCATTTTCTAGAGTTGCGCTGCGCCACAAGAAACCTTGGGCGTCACCAACTCTTGATGTCATGCCCTGAATGTCACCTTACCAATGGTTTGTTCACGTCACGCGTTAATGTTTCGAAACCTGATGCTGCCGAATCTGATACCCTTTCAATTTCGAGTCGCAAAGTCATCAAGCTTTTGCTCTTTCTCGGTTCTTTCATCATGTAGAACAGCTATGAGTGTATTCAATGTCAAAAAGTAAAACAATGAAAAATGATTTGCACTCACTAAGCTGTACCCTTATTATGGTCGGATTCTTGTTTATGAAGATGAGAAAGAAGCGAAAAAGAAGAGAATATGTCCTGAATTCCTGATCCATCACATCAGTTTGAAAAAAATGTGAAAAGTCATCCATTTCAATTTTAGAAATTATTAAGAATCATTCCAAATTTTCCGTCAGAGTTCTGCAAGATTTGTTTTACACATGACACACGACAATACTCGGTTTTGTTGTCCACTTGGCGAAGTGGATTTCTTTCTCTTTACAAGGCTTATGCTAAGTATAAATGTGGTGTTTCTGCCATCTTAAGTGGGCATCTTCTCCAGTTTCTATTTATCTTTCGTTCGTAATATCATATCTCCAAAAACCAACTCAAAAACCTTATTCACTTTCCCTTCACATCAATGGAAAAGAATCAAACTAGTTGCCCCAAGGCTGTGTGTGAGAAAATCTTTAGAGCAATCACTTTCGCTCCTGCTTTCAGTACAATTCGTCGTATCTCGAGCCGGCAACAAACACCCTCATCTGCCAAACATGCTCGAAATCCATCACTACTAAACTCTGATCCTCCTATAAGACCTCTTGATATCAAAACCAAACTAACATCGCCACAGCGCCCCAAACCTACAAGTGAAGAAGGCTCCGAAGTTCCCATCAAGTTTGAATATACCACCAGCTTGCCTACTCCACCAACTGAGAGTCCAAAACCAACAGCCCTGAACGGTTCCACCCGGAATATTAATGGCCAAGTGGCACTTACCTGGACAGCTCAACAGGCAAAAGCGCCAAAGCCCTCGACTGATATGGTTCAATCAGGAAAACCAACTGTCCCAGGTAACGGTCAGCATGTATCCGGAGTTGCTTCCAGGACTGAACCTGGAACATCTGTCTTATCAGCAGAGAGTAAGCCCAAGCATAAGTCAGAAAAGAGTAAGGGGCAAATCCAAGTCCAAATTGAACGACGTCAAGCCAATAGGGAGGAGGAAGGCAAGAAACCAACACATTATGATGATACATTTACCGCATATATCTCTCGAACAAGGAAGAGGATCATGTCACATGATCAGGAGTATGGAGAGAATTCCTCAAAAGTGGTTGGACATAACCATGGTCATGGTCATCGTGGTACTGGTAAGGATCATCACTTTTCGAATTACATTGACCAGACTAAAAGGAAGATTAGAACTACTTCAAGCATCAAGGATAGAAGCGAGTCCTTCTTCAAGTGATTGACATTGATCAGTTACTTAAAACTATGAATAAACCGAAGATCGATTCTCTATACTTGAGGCTAAAAGGTTTGAATTTGATGAATAATATCATTGATTTTGTTGTTCTGTGTGGTCTTTCTCTTGCTATGTTCTAAGGTCTCAACCTGAGCCATATAATATGGCTGTTGGGATGAATTTGAAACCAGATATACTGAAATATTCCACCATCTGTTTCTCACTAAACATTCCATCTGCTTTTGTACTCCATTTATCATTGGTTTAAATAAATAATTCTCCTCGTGACTTATTTCCTTTTGGAGTACGATTATGATACTGTAGTGGGAATATTGAAAACATTTCTAATCAATTAATTATCATTAAATTAAGTGATATGGTGTTCAAACTGCTAAATGAGGAGCGAGAATGAGTTTTAACACATGTTCACCGAGCTTTTAAGTTAATTAAAGTTCCACCAAGTTGATTTCTTTGATTTTTTTTAGAAAAACAGATAATAAAAATACCAACTAAAAAGAATCTAAGAAAGGTTTGATATCATAAGAAATTTATATTAAAAATCACTTAATGTAAAAAGTTTAAGATGTTAGGCAGATGTTCAAGTTTTCTTTCTGTTCCCTTTTATTCATGTCAGCTGAACAATGGCATTCCTAAATGAGAAATTACCTAAAAAAGGAAGTGAAGTATTAGGCAATTACGATGTATGGGCTGAAAGAAGCCACAGCATGCTTTGTTGTCTACCTCGGCCCAGACTTGAATGAGTTAAGGCTCCAACTACACCAGGACAACCCATCATCCTTCTTCAGACTGCAGGCCTCAGTCCATTCTTCACATGCTTTCCGGGCTTTCAACATTTCAGCAGCCCCTGGATTAAATTTCTTTTTCCCTTTCATTTTTGTTTTGTTCTTCTTGTGCCCCTTCCTCATCAAATTTCTTATAAAATGAAATTTAGTTCCCAGTTCTACCAATGGGTTTGTTGGTAAACCTGGTGACAACAATGAACATGAATTAAAAACAAACAGGGGGGATTTTGAGTTCGAGACTTCTAAGAATAAGCAATTACATATCCCTTAATTTCCTTTTTTTTATAACCTTTCTATGAAGAAAATTCCTAAAACGTACAATATTAATACCACTATATTAAAATGATCCAAAATGGCAGTGCGGGTTTGCTTGGACTTTACTTCCAGAAAGTTCCATCTGTTTCTTCCTCATTTTTTTGGTTACTTTTAGAGGTTTTGTAATGGATTTCTTCTTCATTTTCTCGGTTTTCTTCTATTTCATTTTATGTCTTGTCAGCTCAGGTCATACCTTTTCAGTAGATATATACATACATATATATATATGTATGTGTGTGTGTGTCTAAGTTTGGAACTTAAGCAAACCTCCACGTTCTTCTTCTTTTTCTTCTTCATGATTGATTGCCCCAAAATCATACAGAGAATACATCAAGCAATTAAAAAGACACTGGTTCGAAAATGGAAGAAAGAAAAGGATGTGGCATGTGGTTAGCTTCAACTAAAGACACGATTGGGGGGATGTTTTCTTTGGATTGTAGCAGGCTTTTTGCAAAACACAAAGAATCCCGTCTATAAATATCTTAACACAGAAGATAATTATAATTATTATTATTTGAATGAAAAAAGATTTTGATAAAATTCATCTAATCGAATCATTACATGATGCCTCTTTGTATAAATAAATCCGTTCTGCAATTATGATTAACAGAACTAACTAAAAAGATCATGTCATGATCTGTAGTCTGAAACAATTTGATAAGAGCCCAAAACCATTGATAACATTTTTATATTTTTATTTTTATTCACATTAATCATATGGTTGTTTATATTATTTTTTAATTTCTTCATCATTTCTTTGCCAATAAAATTATTATTCAACCATTACCTAACCATTTTTTACTTTTTTTAATGGACTATTATCTCCTAAAAATGGTCCAAGCTTTTTTAACCTAATTTTACCAATCTTCGTAATCTTTTATGCTTTAACTGTTTTCGTAACATCGATTATTTAATTATTTTTTTATTATATAAGGGTTTAAGAAAATATTAAATAAAACAAAATAAAGGAAAAATAAAATAAATTAATACAACCAATCAAATAATAAAAGATGATCAAATTAACATTTTTTTCCCAAGCAATATGATCAAATATTAATTATATGTTAGATTAGGCAAAACCATTAACCATGTAAAGATGTAGTTCAGAAACCTAATTTATATTAATTATGGTACTGGACTTGCCTCTTAAACCATTCCAATGATTACCTAATGAATGGAAAATCAAGGGTTGAAGCAACTGTGTCAGCTTCCATCTTCATGAATGCATGAGAGGCAAGTTGACCTTGAAGGCACAAAAAGGAGCTCCTGGGAAAAGACCTTTGGGTGGTCTGAGGAAGCAGAGCTCATGCCAAGCTCTAATCATGTAAACCTTTGACCTAAAACCCTGACGCAGCTGCTGATCTGACATGCACGATCTGCGGTCTCTTTCCATGGCTGAAACCTGCAAAAAAAATAAAGGGTATATAAATCACATAATTTATGTTTATTTACACCTGCTTGCTGAGTCCTTAAATCGAACTAGATTTTTGTGATTGATCGAGAACATGCTGCTAATAAAGTAAACAAATTTGCAAAACATCTTTCCCTGGGAAGGGAAAGAAAATAGTAATAAACATGTAGGAGAGTCTATTACTTTGCTAATGCTTATGTCAATTGGGAATAAACAATTGCAACTTATTATTGGTATCGCATTACATTAATATATGCAGAAAGCCTGATACAAAAGTCAGATGCTAGTTAGGTTTAGTTTAAAAAAAGCAGTGTGATGCCAAAGGGTGGTCGTAAAATTGCAATAATTTTTCAGCAAGGTACATAAAAAGTGCACATGCAGTTGATGTCATGTTGGCATGCTGGATTAATCAAACTTTACATTCAAATTATTTCTAAAGTTGTTTGGGATTATTTTTCATGCTCTAAAAAGATGTGGGACTCCTTTGCTATATAAGACTACAAAATACTGATTGCGACACTATGGTAAAGAGAGGTCTATGATAGACACGAGAAGCAATCTACTTTGTTTTACATGTAAAAGCTGAAATATCAAAATCTGAGAATCCCCAACTCTAACCTTAGATGTACAATCATGCATGACTTGAAAGACTTGAATTCTCATCCAAGAAAAGGAGTCGAATGGGGAGAGGAAGAGAAATTCTATATATATTTGTTTTGGTGGTGCACCGGCATGAAGTTTTATTTGCATTTCTTTTAAATTAAGTTTTTAAGTGCTAAACAACTATGATCCTCTGCTGGCTTTGATGCAGCTTGCTTAAATTGTTTTTTTAAAAGAATCGGTCATTTTCTTGATGTTATCAGCACAAGACTGAAGGGGCGGATGTTGCCACAGCACAATTACAAACAGGTGTTTTCTCTGTTTTGTGTATTTAATTAAATAATTTAATGCCAATCAGACAGTTTGTTGGTGTTACTGCATTCACGCCCCTGTATCTTACTTAGCCTGACACCCAGACTCGGCAAACTCTGTTTTTTCTAATGAAAACAAATTGTTTAAAGCCTTAAAGTCAAAACTTGTATATTTATATTTTTTACTATGGTTGGTGTCTTTAAGCCTTAGCCCCCCGTCGAGTTAAACCCATGCATGAAAATGTCAAACAAAATAGCAAATGAAGTGAGCAAAAAAGTTTATTTATTTATTTTTGTTTGGAGCTAACGCCCATGACTAGCACAGCCTAACCTAACTTGCACGCTGCTTGCTAAAAAACAAAGGTGTATTAGTAATACAAAAACGCAACCAAAACCAGCCACTGGTCCAAAAGGAAGAAAAAGTGGTCATCTCACCATATCTGCAAGTTTTTTGGCAGAAAACCATCTCATCCCAAAACTCCTTTTTCATTAAATGGTTACACAAGAAAGTACATCTTCAAGGTAACAATCTTGGAATAGTTTCAACCTGAAACTGAGTTTTCAGTTTTCAATCTTGAAAATTGCCAAGGAATCAAGTACAATTAGTTTGAGATACTAAGACCATTTATAGTAGTGCAAAATGAAATGAAATATATATAGTTATATAGTTATACTTGTCTTTCAAAGCATATGACTAATTAATTTTGTAACTATATCTTACACGAAAAATTGAATCATGGAAAGGAATATGTTCCTTTTTTTGGGTCTTTTTCTTTTTTAGAGGAATGCGTGAAACCCATGTGGCATCTTAATTTATCCCATATTGCTTTTGCCATAATGGTGGGAGGGAGGAAATCTCAGTTGCTTATTTTGGATGGTCCACGATGAATTTCTGAGTTGTGTAGATGATTCTCTACCCTCCACAGTTCCAAAAAGTAAAACCCAAAGCACTTCAAAAGTATGAGAGACAGAGAGAGAGAGAGAGAGAGAGAGAGAGGAACGGGTCCTTCCTCACATTATTCCCCATCCTTCCATCACATTTCTTGTTACTTTCAACTGTTTTTGCTTTCTTGGTTGGATTCTATATGGCTAAGATATCTATCCCTATGAACAAAAAAAAAATACAAGATAATATTTCTGTCTTTGGAAATTGGAATCTTCGTTTCCCAATCTCGAATGTTATCTCTAGGAGCAATCGGTAAGTACAGGTTCTCAATCAATCGTTTATGTATAACTATAATTTATTAAATTATGATTAAGATTTCATTATCTCGAAAATCCCAATAAATATATGTTAACTTTATTCAGTATGTAAATCATTTGACAAGATAAGTTGAAAATTTGTATATCTATACTCTAGTGCTTGATTTTCATCATCAACGACATAATGGTATTTAAGAAAGAAAGATATGTGCGCAGAAATGATGTAGACTGATGTTAATATATAGTTGTAGAGTTGTATTTGGAAACAAATTGAAAAAGAGAATGCTGAAGATGGGGGGAATTGACTTTTCAACAGTAACACTGACAGAGAAGATGGGGGAGGATGGTGTCCATCCAAATAGCCGACCTTTCTGAAAGGACTTCGAACATGGACCTCTCATGTGTCACTCTAGACTTTAGGCTAAAAATGGCATTTGCAATTCAGTCCCTTTGTAGGGTAGGGGCCCCAGTTTTTTCGGGTCAGCTGCTCGGCTTTGCTTCTTGCTTGCAAATTTAGCCACATCCTTTTTATTTATTTGTTTTTATTCTTCATATAGAAAATGAGAATCTAATAAAGCCAAAGACTTTAAAAGTTCGGATGAGCTAATGAAGAGGGAAGTTCCCATAGCCAAAGGGAGGGCTTTGTCATCTTTTAAACGCCAACCCTTTTATTCATCCTTGCAAAAGAGTAAAGAAAGTGACATAATGGAACTTTTATGGGCAGAGAGATTCTTAGGTGGCTCTGAAAATTAAAAAGAAAGTTGAAAGCATCAATGAAGATGATATTCTTTAAAAGAATGGAGTGTACAACAATTTTAAAGATTAGTGGTAGGCTTAGTTGTACAAACAACCAAATTTTTACTTGTTAATTTTGGTCCTCATTCAATAGAATTAAAATTTGTCAAGCATTTGTGGGTTCATGAAAAAAGCTCTAGTTAGAGATGTGATTATCAATTATTAGAGTACCGAATAATAGGTCTATTTTATATTTAATTGAGAGAGGTTATGCATTTTTTTAATCTAAGATGAGTGTAAAGTCTTTTTCCAATTTTCAGTTCAAGATGCCATTGTTTTAATAATCCAAGTAATGATTGAAAAAAAGAATCAAGCTAAACCTAAGATCTCATTCCGTATTCTACATTCAAGTTATTGGTCATTCAAATAAATTATTATTGACAAAAAAAATTGATATTATTTCTTTATATGGTTGCTTATGAATGTTTAAAAATATCTTTTAAAGATACGAAAGAATTATTTAAAAATAAAATTAAATATCAAATATATTAATAAAATAATTAAGATAAGATAAACAAATAAAAAAAAATTATCTACTTGAATATAAATTGTAATATTTATTATCACCAAGAAAAGAAAAACCTAACTAATGTTCTCCTTCTAGCACAATCCATCTCATCCAACAAAAAGTCTTGAAACAATTGAGGAAACTTCTTTAACTTTTGCTCAAGATTAGAGAATAAGACGGCAAACCCCTTTGTTTTTTTTTTTTTTTAAATAAACCCCTTTTCCATTAACTGCAAAAAAAATAAAAATAAAAAGAAAAAACCCTTTTAATTTGTTGTACAAAAGAAAGATAAAGAAGAGAAAAAGCCACGAGCCAAAGCCGAGTGAAGGAAGAGAGAAGCAAAAGCCGGATAGGGGAGCCGTCTTGAAGATTGTATTTTGTGATGGTGGGAAGGGCATCGTCCGTATTAGCACCAATGCGGTTGGGTGGCCACAGCGAACAACGCAACAAATCCTCGGCCCTGAGCGGGCCCCATCCGAGCCTTCGCTCCCTATGGGTCGCCAACACCTTGCCCTTCCCCTCTATATGCCAGCAATAGAGGCTTCCAACATGGACCCCACTACCGAGAACGAACCCTCCATTGAATGATGGAACGTGGAGCCACACATATGGCATCTTGCGTGTCGTCCATGTCATTTAGCAGCCCTTTGCCTACTTGGCTCGGTTTCTTCCTCTACATTCACCAATATGCCCTCCCCTCTTCGAGCTATTTGATTGTCTAATTGAAATTTTTATAAGACAAAGACTGAATTTGATATTTTGGGAATAATATTTTATTTATTTTTTGAATTATTTAAAAATTTTTAAAATAATTTTTTATTATTTTATTAAATTTAATTAAATATTTATATTTTTATTATAAATATAAAATATTGATATAATATGATGACATAATCTTATGATATTTTTATCTTTTACATCATCTGTCACATTAAAATCAAATGATTTTTCATTAATGTCACATCAAAATTGAATGAATATAAAATAATAAATAATATTTTAATTAATGATAGCTGATAACATTAATCATAAAGTTTTATTTAGTTCAAAATAAATTAATTGAATGCAATTGGAGAATGAGGACATATTGAATTTTCTTAAATAATTGAGACGCTTTTTAAAGTATTACATCATACTTTTACTATTTCAATTCCATAACTTTAGTCTCATTATCTTAATTTTAATGAATTTATATAGTTCATCTATTTTTATTAAAAATTGATTTAAAGATAATTGATAATGATATTAGGATTTTGCTTTTAATTTGAAAGATATGATATTTCGGTGATAATTCGACGTATTGGGATGAATTAATTTTTTAATTACGACACACATATTAATCTAGAAAATATCATATTTTATTTAATTAAAATTTTAAAAAACATTTTTTAATATCTTTTGTTAAAAATAATACTTTTATACTAAATATGTGCCATGTAATAAAGAAATTTAAATTGACATATAATGTCATCAACAAAAATGTTCATATTGTTAAATTTAACTGCAAAAGTCATCAATTGTTTTTAATCAAATTTTAATAAAAGTATAAAAATTAAATTTATTAAAAATGAGGTAAAGGGACTAAAACAACATAATTGAGATAATAGAATGATCAAATTCAAAACTTCAACCCACTTTTCATCTCCATTCTTTGGACTATGATGGGATTCTATTCTATTGTTTTGTATATGTGATTCAGTAATTTTTGTAAAGTATTTTTAAAATAAGATAATATCATAATATAATTGGATAAATGATTCATATAAAAAAAAAATGTTTGTGTGTTAATTTATAAGATAAGAAAAACAAAGTAAGAAAATATATTGGATGAATAAGTTTGTGTATTAATTCACATTTCTCAGATTTGGTTAAATATATCCATCACAGAACTAGGAGGAGTTTGGTGAAATCTTTAAAATTAATTTTCTCTTCACCTATTTCTCAGTCATTTTTCAACACTCCAATTTCATATAAATGCCTCTCCTCCATCATTCGGTTCAAATTTAAAGAAATGCTCACCAATCTTCATTACAACTCTTTTATTTCATAAAGTCTCTTAAACCATAAGCAAGGGATATCTCATTTCATTGAAATGAAACTCAACTCAACCTCCATACAAGGAATTTCCAAATGAAAGAAATTGAAGTTTCCACATCTTTTTTACCTCCTCGAGTCTTGACCAGCCAAACGCGAAATGTCCCATATGCATGTGCTAGGTGCTTTCTTTGTTTTGTTTGAAGGTGGGTGGGTATGGGAATTAGGAAATACAGAATTTGATATATCTACTAAAGAATTGAATCAAAATTCTCAATACAACATTGATGAAATTATTATCGAAAATGATTTATATTACAATTATAAATCAAAATTTTTGAGTATTTTGTTAAGTAGATTATATGCATATATACACGTATGTATGTCTGAGTTAAGTTTTGCTAACAAATATTAAGAATACTTGTTGTGATATTATTTATGAAAAATATTTTTATATTAATAATGAGAGTTATACCATTAGAGAGATAACTTTCAATTAATTTTAGTAGGCTTATGGATTAAAGTAAAACCTCTTAAAACAGAATTATTCTTCAAGTCCCACGGTTACAAGAGTCAATTATCAATTCACTTTTTATTCACTCTAACATGTTAAATTCTAACTCTGTCATTGTATAATACTCGTAAGAGTTATAGTAAATTTAAAAAGTTTAATATTTTATTTAAATTATTTTTCAAATTTAATAATAATTGAATAAAATTGATGATTTTTTTAAAAATTTAGTTTTAACCTAATTAACCAAAATTAATTTTTGAGTGAGAAACTCTTGTATTCCAACTAAAATTTGCCTTATTGGCTAAAAGTAGAACCTAGCGAACCCCAAAGGGTAATTTCAGGGTAGATCGTGGTCTGGTCTCGAATTCAATTTTTGGACTAAAGTTTTGCAGTTCCTTGGTAAGCCACCCAACCTACATTTGGTTACGCCACGTCACCTCTCTCGGAGATAGCCATGTCACCCTCTTCCAGTGGTCCCCACCCGTACGGACGTGCCACTCCAAATATATAACCCCTCCCATCGCCCAAAAACCCCTTCCCTGCTGAAACACCAGAAAAACACGAAAACAAAACAAAAGCCATCCCAACACTTTGCTTTAAGCCTTCCCCCTCTCTCTCTCTCTCTCAACAAAACAGCTGAAATATCGGCCGAAAGGTAACTCTCCAGACCCAATAGTTCGGAGTTCGGAGCATCCGAAAAATAAAAAGTTCCGGGTTCCTCATATTTGGTCAATAGTAAAAAGTTAAAAGGAAAGGGTAGAATTTAGTAGAAAGTGAGATGCCAATGGCGGCGGGGCCAGCATCTCCGAGGGAACGGGCTCATGCGGTGGGGCCTGCCGTGGTACCGATGATGCAAGCTGTGCCGGCGGTTGCTGATGTTTTTGCTAAGGACTCGATCATTTCTTGGTTCCGAGGGGAATTCGCGGCGGCCAATGCCATCATCGACGCTCTATGCGCCCACTTGGCGCAGCTTCATGGCAGAGCGAGCGGGGGATCGGAGTACGAAGCAGTATTCGCGGCGATCCACAGGAGGAGGCTGAACTGGATCCCGGTGTTGCAGATGCAGAAATACCACTCCGTTGCTGATGTGGCAGTGGAGCTAAAAAAGGTGGCTGCCAAGAAGACCGAAGAAGGAGGACAAGATGGAGATCACAAGGAGGAAGTGAAAGGTAGCGGCGGAGGCGAAGGCGGTTGTTTGGATGATGATAAAGAGAAAGTTGCCGAGAAAGTGATGGAAAATGAAGGAAATGGGGAAGATGGTGGCGAGGAAGAAGAAGATTCCCCTGACAGTGATATCACTGATTCAGGTAACTTCATAATTAAAAGAAAAGAAAAGTGATTCCGATCATAAAGTTTGATTCTATTTTACTTGCATATTGGTTACGTGTTGTTTCTCTGTTTGATTTTTTCTTTCCTCTCAAATGCCAAGTTTGATCGTTAGGTAAAGCTTTCCTTTTTCTATTTTTGTTCCTTGGGGGACTTATTTTGGTGTTTCTTTTTGGGATTCGTGACGCAAGATCGGTCCGAGGTACTGGGATTCTTATTACAGTCCCAGTACTAAAAAAAAGCTCTGAGCTTGGCTCAGTTTTCTTTCATAAATGCCATGGCGATCAGTTGTTTTCAATCTTTTTCCGTTCCGTTATTGAATTCTTCGAACTTCCTTTGTTTCTCGATCAATCAATAAAAAACCAAAGGACAAGGAGAAAGATCGCCTTTTTTTTCTCTTTGTTTCTTTCTTCTCTGGCTGCGCGGAAAGCAGAGAGGCGTAAGGCATAAGGCGTTGAATCTCAGATTGCACTGTGTTTGGTAAAGCCAGAAAGTGAAAGCTTAGCTTGGAATAAAGCAAGCGCATTATGTTATGCCTTTTCTTATATGTATCTTAAAAAAGAGTTGAAAGATTTAATCATTTTCCTCCATTTTCGGAGGAACCAAACAAAATCATATATTTATCCACGGGATCGAATATTCAATGTTTCCAATGCCTTTTCTTAAATTTCTCTGACTTTGAATTCATTCAACGTGGGGTTAGATTATGATGATGTTGGTTTTACCAGTCTTTCATGGGCTTTATGTTCTTACGCTGTTTGCTTTGAGAGAAAAAAAAACATAAAACTTTTCACGAGATCATTTTCTTACTCTGGAAAAGTGTTCTTTTATTTCTCCTTTTCTTTTCTTTTTTGTTTTGTTTTCAGAGGTGGAGTAATGAGGTTGGTATGTTCCCGAGGTTGTAGTGGGGGTTTGAGGATTTCGAGGTGAAAGCTTAGAGAGAGAGAGAGAGAGAGAGAGAGAGAGAGAAAGGGTTTGACTGCACTCAGTGTTACAGTTAGTTTGGGGAGTGAGCCATCTCAATACGTTGATCCGGGGGACGCCGCCTCGGGATGCGTGCAATGATTTTAATGGTAGGCGGCTTCTGATCACAGCCGTCAGATTTTAATGTTGACGTCAGTGCTGCTGTTTGTTGATTTCACGTGGAGCTTGTTGTTGCTGGGGGTTGTTATGGCTTTGGCCTTTTTGACATTTTGGTTGGAGGAAGCCATTAGGCAGATGGCTACTAAGCCCAATTTCCTATCCCCGAAATGTTTTGACTCGAGCTGCGTCGACTCGTTTGACTGGATTGCTTTGCCCGTTCAACTCCGTTGTCCTTGGGCGGGCGTGCGAGCGATCCAATGATTGAATTTCACGACAGGAAAACTGGGGGAGTGTTTGGATAGCCAGTTGTGCTATCCGACATTGGGACAACGTGCAGCTTCTGTCTTACACGGTAGCTAATAAAGTATAGGGACAAAAGTGAGAAGTCGTGATACAGCTGACAGCTGTGTGTAAAAGTTGCACAGCCTTTTCCAGCGATGACGGGTAAGGCGCTGGCTGAGGGCTGAGCTTCCTAAATAATGTTTTGAATAAGGAATGTGTATGTTTAATAAGGTAACATAATGAATATGATAATTAAATAACCTACATTAAGGTCCATAGAATAGATGAAGATAAAAGCTCAGTTCCACCCTTAAAATAACAGACCAGGAGCTAGTTTTGCTTGTCAATTAATCAACTTTACTTGCCTTACAAATATAATGCTTTTTATCAATTAAGGTAATATGATTGACTGCCAAATTTGTTGTATAATTAAGTGCACTATCAATAGATTAAGAATTTACACATTGAATTTTTATAGAATGGTGGCTTATTTTACTAGTCAAACAACAAATTGAGGTGGGGCGAAAATGTGGTCATCTTTTACTATCCAAGGCTACTTTGTCTGAAAATTTGCCCTTTTGTGTCCTATTTTATTTAGTCTATAATGTGACAAATGCCGAAAATTAATTCACGTTGTATGTCCGTATCATTCCTTTTATTCTACAGTTATATTTACATCTTGGTTAATGATTTCACTTGTTCTGGCGATGCAGGATCTCAGGAAGTTCAGCATGTTGAGGAAAACGTTGACATTTGTTCTAACCATGAAGAATGTGATGCACGCCCTTCTCAGATCAAGTTGACCAAAGGTTTTTCAGCCAAGGAGCATGTAAAAGGTCACATGGTGAGTTGTGTCTTTCACAATTTAATAGGCATTGTTCTAGTGAAAAATTTGGAATTAGAGAGAACTGATATCCTATACTGTATGCTATTTCAGAAAAGAAAAATGAAGAAAAGATGGATTCTGGTAGTTTTTTTTAAAACTTATTACTGATAACTATGATGCAGGTGAATGTTGTGAAAGGATTGAAATTGTATGAGGATGTGTTCACTGATTCAGAGCTGGCTAAGCTGGGTGACTTCGTGAGTGAACTTCGAGCTGCTGGCCAGAATGGGGAATTGTCAGGTGCCATCCCACTTTAAAGCCTTGCCGAATTGAGGCCTGTTTTAGAATATTAAGATGAAGATTTGAAATAGTTATCTCTTCTGTTATAGCTTTGTTTTAACAGGTATAGTCATTCATGTTTCCTGCTTGATCAATTTAAATAATATTCACAAGTTATATAGGGTGTTTGATGTTAATCACTTCTAAGATCAATAGACCAACTTCTGAGAGAACTTTAAGTCAAGCACCTAGAGAGGCAAATTAGTTGGCTGTAGGTCGATAATTAGGGGTTTAGACTTTTGATGGAGGAGGTTCCTGTGAAGCACATACCTCAACCCTTGGGGTCGCCTTATGTGTTGTAAATGTAGATTTCACAAAGCTCTTAATTGGCAGAGACAAATGTTTAATAGCTTTTTCTTTTTCTCATTTAATGTTTTATGTGAACTTTTTTCTCTCTCTCTTCTGATTAACAGTTTTCCATTTCGTTGAAAAGGATTTGTAACGTGGCTGTTTGTTTCATTAATCTGCAATTGCTTGTCTTTTGAGTGATATTCAAGAGTTTTTAGTAAACATTGTCTTCGTTTTAGAAAATATTGTCTTCATTGTTGAAAAAGATTAGGACTGCAATTTGTTGGCCAAAGTCTCTGTTTCTGAGCTTGTTGCTGGATGACTACAGGTGAGACTTTTATTTTATTCAACAAACAAATTAAAGGAAACAAGCGAGAGCTGATTCAGCTTGGTGTTCCAATTTTTGGACACATTATAGAGGAGCCCACAAGTAACAAACAAACAAGTACGACCTACCCCTATGAATTTCTGATGTGGTTTGGTTTCTCTAGTTTCTTAATTTGTTCTTGATACTTAAGAGTGATCAATTATGACTACAGTTACTAAACAACTTTCTAATTGGCCCTTCTTTTTTTTTCTTTCTTTATATGTTTTGCAGTCAATATAGAACCAATTCCGGCTCTTCTGCAAGATGTCATAGAACACCTTGTCCAGTGGCAACTTATACCCGAATATAAGAAACCAAATGGTTGCATCATTAACTTCTTTGATGAGGTATACTTCTTTGCTGCACTGCCATGCCCATCTTCCCTGTTCTTTGTTAAGAGTAGATAGGCCACCATGTCCATGTACCATCTTGCTTTTAGTGTTGAACCATATTTGAAGAGAGTAAGGATAGAAGTGATGCAATTATATTACTTTATGCAGGGTGAATATTCACAGCCTTTTCTTAAACCACCACATTTGGACCAACCTATCTCCACTCTTTTTCTCTCTGAATCAACAATGGCTTTTGGGCGCACTCTTGTGAGTGATAGTGAAGGCAACTATAGGGGTCCACTACAGCTTTCATTGAAAGAAGGGTATGTTCACTGTTTAGAGTTTTTTGAATTTGGTTTGTACTTTTGGAAGTTAGCTGAAAAGGGAACCATAGTAAACTATGAAAAAAGAACTGATGAAGCAGCTTAGTATCAGAATCGGAAATATTTGCAAGTTTTCCATCATAGTTCAATGCATCTATTAATAGAACGAGAGGCAAGCTTTTGGTGATGGGGTGACATCTATAATTTTAGTTTGTTTATAATCTTAAGAGTTTGCATAAGAGCGGCTTTCCTTTCTGATTATATTGTTGGCTAGCATCATACCTTGAAAACTAACACGGGGGGCAGCTTCCAATTTATATGTTACTCTCTGACACTGCCAAGATGTTTTGATTGCAACAAAATCCTAGATAATCATGTGTTAGAGTAGGAAGCTGAAAGCTAAAAATCTTCTTAGCTCATGGCACTATTTTCTCCACTTCTCTCCTTTATATTTTTTTCTCTCTTCCTCCTTTTACATTGTGTCAGAATTTATCACGTCAATGCAGTAAACTGAGCAGGAATCTTGTTTCAAACACAGAGGAATCACATCTCTCAATGTTATCCTTCATGTTGGGCCGTCTCCCTTCATAAAATGTACCATGTGTGCTTTATGATACTAATTCTTACTTGACAAGCAAGTTTGTAATATGTTACTGCTATTCTGCAGGTCTCTTTTAGTTATGAGGGGAAACAGTGCTGACATGGCAAGACATGTCATGTGCCCATCTCCGAGAAATAGGGTCAGCATTACGTTTTTCCGAGTTCGGCCTGATTCCAACCAAGGTCAGTCACCACCAGCCAGCCCCCAGGCTGGTGCCATGGCTCTGTGGCAACCAGGTGTCCCAGGTCCATATGCAATGTCAAATGGAGCTCTTAATGGCTATGAGGCACTGGATATGATGCCAAAATGGGGAGTCGTCCGTGGACCTGTTGTCATGCTAGCTCCTGTGCGCCCAATGGTAGTGAGCCCCAGAAAACTTCCTCGTGGCGGTACAGGGGTCTTCTTGCCCTGGACTATGGGAGGATCAAGAAAGCCTACTAAGCACCTTCCACCCCGTGCCCAAAAAGGAAGAATGCTTGCATTACCTTCTCCTGTTGAACCACATGTAGCAGAGTCTACTTCTGAACCAGGCATCAATACTGAAGGGAAATCGGCATAAGCTAAGCATGTGGCAGCCCTGGGGGCAAGTGATATGAATTGTCAAAGGCATTGTTCAGGCACACATCTTGCTCTGAAAGAGCATTTACTTACTGTACAAATGCAGCTCAAGTGCTGAAGAGTTTGTTTGTTTTTTCCCTCCATTTTCACTCTTTTCTATTTCTTTTTTTTTTTCTTTTCCTCAACAAGGTTAGGCTCCAGCAATTGTCACCACACTTGTTGAATGTCATGGTAGGGCTTTAAAGGTAGTTGAGCTTTTAAGTTGGAGTGTGAATTAGCACTACTGGAGGGCCGAATTTTGTATTAAGCTATTACATTATTTATATTAATCTCCTTTTACAGACAGATGGTAGTATTAGTTTGTGGTTATCTATTTTGAATCTTTTCCACGGCTTTCTTACTTGACCAGGATAGGTGAATGCACATGAATGTTAAATTGAATCTTATTGCTATTCCTTAAAAAGTTGATCATAATCCATTCTTAACATTTCACAATGGGCAAAATGATGTTATTTATCTGAGGAACTGATCTATCTGTTCTTTCTTACCTCGTAGTCCGTTTGAACATTCCCTTTCTTAGATTTGAAGAATCTTCGTCTATCTAAGGTAGCATCTGCAAGTGTGGAAGTTTTCTTTTCCTACCTCATTTTATTTTGTGCTTTCTTCATTTCACACGCCAAGCAAGAGAAAAACCCAGAAACCAAGAAAATTGAGAAGCATGTAATTGGTCAGAATCTTGCTGAAGTTGACAAAACTTAGGTCATCTCATCATCAAAATCCCTTACTTGAGGAAAACATCATATGGTCCTATCTGGATGTACTCCATGCTTCGATGTTCAACTTGAGATTAGAAGGAATAAGCAGGTCATTCTTCCCTTCTTTTTAGTTCTTCAATAATGATACATGATGATTATACTTCTTAAACTATCATGACCTACTAATCACAAGCTATTTGTTAATTAACAGCAATGTCAGCCAAATTCTTTTTACACTTAACAGAACTTTTTAGCAACAGCTACAAGAAAGCTAATATGTTCAACCCTCAGAGAGATCTGCGGTAGATCCTGGCATCATCTTATAGATTCTGCTCCCCAGCTTTTGAAATTTTACAGATGCACATTTTATTTCTGCTATGCTTAACCCATAGAAGCTGTGCTGATTGAAATACTGATATTATTTACTATAAACAACTTAATGGTACTGGTTTAGTCATTTTCACGTGATGTACAAGAGCAGTGAGATATCTAGGTCAGTAAGCACTTATGGTATCCATCCATTACTACAGGCATAGGTCAGCAGAGATCATTAACTCATTTGCTGTCCAAAAATGCAAAACATGCAGAAAGTCCTTGGAAAAGCAATTCCCAAGAGAGAGTTTTAACTGAATTTTCCTACCATCTGTTTTAGAGTTCCAGTGCACTATTTTGCATCTCATTTGTTGTTTTTTGGCAATTTTCCTAACCTCTATTTGCAGGGTTAATGCAATTGTTGTCCTAAAAGAATCCCTTGAACAGGAAGGTAACAGCAAAACATGGTGTCTAAACTTCCATTAGCACTAACCAATGCAAACATCAAAGAGAAGAGAGGGAAGCGAAGGCTAAGTGCTTCCAGAATGCCTTAGCGGACGCAGTGAACAAATTTGAAAGCTTAATGTCCAACATAATCTGTTAATCTTCTCAATCAACATCCAGGTTAGCAAGTGCATAAAATCAGTGTCTTTCATTTCAACCTCTAAACAGCTCTGGAAATAAGTGAAAATCAATTTACTATCAACATAGCAACTTCCATTTCATTTCAATGAAGTGTTAAAAGTACACAATCATAGAAGATATTAGCATTTCAAAAAACAAAGGAAAATGAATCCTCCCCACTATATAACACTTAACAAGGGACAAATACAAGGAATACTTAGAACGCAATAAATTCTATTGAGTAATAAACTTTAACATTTTCAGAAGAAACTTTACATTTTTCATCAAGCTTTAGCCGGTTCATCATCATCTTCAATATCCCAGCTCAAATCCTCATCTTCTTCTGCAGTACTTAGTCGCTTTCTCAGATCAGCTCTGGAGCTAGGGCTCCCACAATGAGTCTCTTTCTTATCATCAATGCTGCTGAGATCCTCGATTTCATCCCACCCAAGATCCTCCTCCTCAGGCATTGATGGATGACTTGACACCACGGAAAAGTCACTGTCTTTACCATTGCCGTTACTAGACTCCGCATTATCACCTTTCCCTTCAGAAGCTACTTTCTCAACAGATTTCGACACTGAATCTTCCTTGCATACCCCTTCATCCTTCTCCAAATTGACTTTCTCAGTCACCACACCGCCTACACTTGACTGCTCAGCACTCCCCTTCCCCTCTTTATCTGAATCATAACTCTCCACTCGCAATTCCTCAACAGGATTCTTTTCCTTTTCCTTCTCAACTTGCTCCTTATTCTCCGAAAATTCACCTTTAGATTCCACATTCACCGCCTTCTCTTCCACAATTTCATCTTTTTCTTTCCTTCCCACATCATCTTTCTTTACAGAGGCGTTCGACCCCACATTTCTCTCATTTACCTCTTCCTCCTCATCATCTTCATCATCATCGACATCCCAACTCAACTCCTCCTCTTCTTCCCTTGAAATCGCTCTCTTAACAAGCTTAACCCTCATATCCTCAGCTTGCTTCAGCTTAAAAACTTTGAAAAAGTACCTACACCAAAATGTCTCATGATCAACCTCATTGGAAACACCAACAACCCTTTTATAAATACTCCTCAGTTCCCCATTCTCTTCCATCAATCTCTCAATCTCTTCCTTCTTATCTCCCAAAACAAACCCTGATTTCCACTTCTTATAATCCTCCAAATCCTCTGGCGCTTCACTGAAAGTATTACTTTCTCCCTGAATTGCCCTCACTTGAGCATCAAATCGACTGTATCGTTTCGAGTTCAAACTCCGTTGAGCAGTAAAAGTTTTACTATTGCTTTCGGAGGAAGAGGAATCGGATTCGTTATCGGCGGCTAGGATTGCATCCTTGCCTTGATTGATGATCTGAGCCGTTCCTTTTAAGACGGAGTTCCCGAACTCGTCAATCACGTGCCCTACGTTCTCTAGCGAGCCCTGCGCTACCTCGATTTCTTTTTTTAGACCCGAACCGAATTCCTTGAGATCACGACGGTAGGTTTCGATTACGGATTCGGATCTGGTCGTGATCGTTTTGATCAGACCGCCGAAGCTCCATCCGGTTAGGTTAGGAGTATGATTGGGATCAGGCTGTTTAGGAGGGGAATCGACGGTACAGTCTTCGGCTTTGGGGGAATCGGATCCGGATTGGCGTTGAGGAGGACCTGGATCCTCCTCGAAAACTGATTTGAAGAAATCCATGAAGAAAATTAGGGGTTTTTTTCGTGGGGTTGAGCCTTGATAGAGATTTGGGGGAAATTTTCAAGAGGATGTGAAATGAAAGGGAAATGAAAATTATGGATAAATTAGGGAAAACAAGGCCAAAGCTTTGGTTTGTTCTCTGCCATCAAAGGCCTGTGTGAAGTGCGCATCAAAAGGGGGTAGACGGGCAATTTCTGGTTGGTTATGACGGTGAACCAGACCGGTTCAGTTTAGACTCTTTGCTCTTTGAGTTCTGGCGTATCCAACGGAGTATTCTTTATTATTTAGATATTTTAATTTTAACTCTATTATCTGATTGGATATTAAAATATTATAATTATATGATTAAATTTTTGAATTGTTATTTACACTCCCACTCGATGATCTTAAATACTAATTGCTAAATATTTAATTAAAAAAATTAAAAATTAATTTATATATATTATTAATAAACATTCAATTAATAAATTAAAGTTAATTTACAGAAAAAATAAATTAAAGTTTAAAATTATGTTTATAACAATTAATAAATTTTAGTAAGTAATAAAAATATATAATTAAAATTTATTTTTTGTAATTAACTTCTGATAATAAGTAACTTAAGATCATTACCAAAATTCATGATTGATAATAATTCTACTATCAATAGTATCCAAACTTGATTAAGAATTATTTAATCTTACTTAATCGAGTTGAGAGTAATGTAAAGTAGTTGATTACAAGGTATTTATTGACATTTTTATTTGAAGCTACTAGTATCTATCCTAAAAGAAAATAATAATGAATTGCTCTGATTTTAGGTGTAACATTTTAAATAATTTTAAATTCGTAACCTAATATGTTTTGATAATTGCTATTGATAAGCAAAGAGAATTCTAAAATTTATATTCCTACAATAGTTTGTTTTATAATTAGCATTGCGGTGTAATTTTAGTTTGCATCAACTATCAATAAACTAATGCAGATAATTCACTGCATTTTCTGGTCTCTTTGCATCCTGGATTTATCTCTGTAGCAAATGGTGTTACCCAAGACAATTGGGCAAAGCAAAGTTTCATTTGAATGAACTTTGTTATGCCTAAGCCCATAGCCCAAATAACCATAGCTCCAAAGAGCCCAGCCATAAGATGGTGAATCCACGTGGCACCTACAACCAACGTCACCTTTCAGAATATCCTTAACGTGTAAGGAAGGGAATCACGTGAAGCCGGGTACACCCATATTCTCTCATTTTCTCTCTCTCTTTCACCCTTTTCGGCTTTCTACTTGATGATCGAACCGAGAGAGAGTGACATCAACCCAAACGTCTGATGCTGCTCTCGGTTTCTTGCAGGTTCAGTCCAGCCCAACCCCCCACCCCCTGAAGCCCAGATCAGGTCCAAGACCTCAACACAACTTGACTTGCTTTTCGTAGTTATCGTGAAGCCTGGTGGAATTAAGTCTCCAGGATGGACTTTCTATAGTTTTTTATGTTACGCTAACAGAGACAGAGATCAAAAGAAAGAAAAAAAGCCCTTCAAAAGCAGCAAGAGGTTTAAATCTTCTGGCATAGGAATGAGTAAGGAGATCAAAGTTCTGATTCATTTTGTTCTTACGAACACAGAAAGCCATAACAATATTGCAAATTTTTCAATACTGATTTTCTCTTCACATGGATTTAGTAGTAAAAGTTGAGATTCTCTTTTATGTGAAATAGACACCAACTGGTTTATCATTTTGTTTCTTCCGATTCTATTCTTGTTCCACATCTAATATAATCCTTGACACCAAACACATTGAAATGGATTGTCACTTTGTACTTGAAAAGGTTTTAGTAAGAGTTATTGAACCCGTGCTTATTCCAATTGAGTTACAATTGGCAGACTTGTTTACTAAAGCACTGCAACCTAAACGATTCCATCAAATGTTAGGCAAGCTGAATGTTCATAACATTCACAATTCACCTTGAGGGGGAGTCTTGGGTTAAGTAACAAATGAGCTGATTAAGGAAGCGCTGACGAAGAAGAAGATCGGGTTTGACATGGGACTTGCACCAAAGGTGAAAACACACAGTATAACTTGAAGAGTTTGGATGCACGGTTTAATCTAAGTAACCGCGGAATGAAGTACTTTAACAAGTTTGTATTGAGAGTTACTTTTTCCTGTAGTTAATAGTTTGTTAGCTGAGTTGGATAGTTAATTAGAAATTAACAGCAGTTTTCATTTCCCACCTAAGTAACTTTCAGTATAAATATCTGAACCTGAACTTTTTTTTAAAGAAAGTGATGAAATATTCATTTCACAACTTTCCCTTTCTTTGTTCTTGAGTTTTTCCTGGTTTTCACACAGCTTGAAGGGCCAGGGGAAAGATTCTTAATATGCACCAAAAATCAAAGTTTCAATCAGCTTTATTCCATAGTGGTGTTTACCTGGAGTGTATAAGGAATATTTTATGGCCCTCTTGCGATAAAAGCATCTGCTTAAAAGCTTCACTTAACATGGTATCTTAATTCATTTCTGCTACATCCACCAATCACCAGGCTAACTGATTTGCGGGTTCGCTCGGTGATTCGTGTTGCTGTTTAGGAATATATTAACTTCAAGCAAAGTAGAATTCCACTTCCAGGAATCCAGTAAATTGGCTTGTTCTTGCAAGCTGTATTTGCTTTTCACTAAAGCAGGTGAAGAAATAAGACATATTTTGGGACTAGAAGAGAGAAGAATGCTTCCAGCCTTCCACGGAAATCACATTCTTTCTTTTTGATACCCCAAATCCCAAGTATAGAATCATCCAAGCAAGGTAAGACACGTGTTCAAATAACAGCTCTCATACTTCCCATTTTCACCATCCAGCTGCATTACTTGTTTCTCTGTGGCTGAGTCTTTCATTCACGTCATGCAGATCCGAAGGGAAAACGATTTTCAGCGTCTTGGTTTTTGCCACAGGCTCTTCAACTTCATCATGAATAGCCTCATTGGTAGAGGCCCTAGACGCGTAACCCTGGGCCATCCTCTTCCCCAAGGCTCAAGCAATCAAGGGCCACAAGATGAATATGCAAGGAATGGGGTGCACGAACCACTCATCAGCCATGACAAACAAAATGGAGAGGAAAGCGTAAACTCGAAGCTCAAGGATGATCCGGATTCTGCAATTCAGATTCACTTCAGGCTAACAGAAGAGCTGGACTCTTGGACTCCTGTTGACAAGCTTGGTTCGTCCGACCATGTGGCAGCGAAAGATGACAAAGCAATGGAGAAGGGGAACGAATTCACTGGCTCGTCGGGGAAGAAGGAGATCCCACTGCTAAATGGTACTTTAGTTGGCACTACTAAACCCCAAGTCCATGGGGAAAATGAAGTACGTATTCGAGATGAAGGTTCAACAGACCCAAATATCATTATTTCTATAACTGATAGTGCCGGTCAGGAAGAGAAGAAAAAGAAGGCAGGCAATAAATTTCCTAGTCCAAAATTGCCAACAGCAAAACAACCTGATGTCTCAAAACCAATACTTACAGGTTTGGGCTTGAATATTAATGAAATTTCTGAAACATTTATCCAGAATACAAGGGCAAGAATGAGCAGAAACGTCAGCTGGATGGAGCCCGAAGAATCTTAGTTCATAATGTAATATAGGCAGAGCCTCTGGGTTATTGTTTAAATACACTCTCTTTGTTCCCAAACAAAAATTGATGAGGCATGCACCCAGCGTGCTCAAATGTGAAATGGCTTAATTTTGATATTTGTATCGTCATGATCAGATGCTTAGAATAAGAGTTCAGTATCAACTTAGTATGCATACGCAATGCATCTATTTTCAGCTATCTGGCAATTTGCTAGAGATTGAAATGCCAGATTTTACTGATAACCATCATATTCCAAAAGCCATGACGATCAATATTCTAGATAAATGAGTTAGTTTGTGAATAGATTTTAAGGGATATAACTAATGAGCTGCTAAATGAAGGGGCAGGGGTGCACAGCAGCACAAGCAAACATACAAAATACCTAAAAGTAAAAACAAAATGAAATATATAGAACAACACATTGTTTGGGCAACTTATGAACGGAATAGCCCACTACACGGTGTTTGGAGGTAAATATTACACTGCAAAGCTTTTCAGAGATACATGGAAGTTACTCTGATAGAGGTTCTTCCAATCTAAATCTAAAATCATCGTATACTTCATCCTTCCTCTGTAACACAATAATCCTTTTAATTTGAAGTATGCTTCTAGGAACCATATAATTGTAGTTAATTAGCGCAACAGGTTCATGCACAAACCCCTCTATTTCCCTCTCTTTGTCAGAACAAAAAACTTTCTACAATGGTTTTTTCTTGTACAACTTCACATCAAAACAAATTAATTCCGTAAAATTTCCTTTCTTATTTCTTTTGAGACTTCAAAGTCATGGTTCTCGGAATATTTGGCAGAATGAAAAGATAAGGGCATGTGTCAGCAATTATTTTTCGGGATGCAAGTATTAATATTCTTCTCCCCCTCCTTCCAATATTCATATATTCTAATTAAGAACCAAACAAAATATTAAAAGAAATTAATTGCCAACCTTTTTTTTTTTTTTGATATCTTACCTCTTGTCCCACTTCTAACTCCTCTAAAAATGCAAAGTCCCCTCTACCAGTTTCTCCCAGCGTCCCTCCTCTCCCCTCCCCATCCTTATTCTTCCAGAGACTGAATTGATGAATTATAAAGATCATATGGTGCCCAAAGATGATCAACAACGCAAGGCTTCCTTGAGTCCAGCCTCAACCAAGGCTTCCCTTTCCCACTCCAATGCAGCAAACTAATAGGCCCAGGATGCAAACTCCTACACCTACCCTCAAGGTTATCACCCCCTAATCCATGCTGGTTCCACCTGTGATTAACAGCTTTTATATTCCCAGCTAACACCAACAAAAAAGGTGGCAATGAACCCAAGGTGTATATCCTCTTCTGCTTTTGCACAGCCATCCACTCCTCTACTTTCTGCGTATACCCTCCCTGCCTCCACTTATCAACATCCACCACCATAACCCCAGTGTTGAAATAACATGGATGTCTTCCATCAAAAGTACTAGCCAAACCCTTGTCTGACCAGAACAAGTCCGTGAAATACTTTGTAAAATTTGCATGACAATATTCTGGTGCGGCCAACACTTTTCCTTCTAAATCAACTTCCCAGAGTTTCAAAATGTCGTCTACCACAACAAGGTCGGAATCCAAGTACAAAACACGCTTAACATCTGCTGGCAGGATATCAGCTAGGTAAATCCTGGCATAGTTCAAAGGTTGGTCCAGCGCTTGGCGAATAGATTTTGATATCTTGTCACGAACACGGTTGGGGTCAAAGCGGTAAACCCTGAAGTTGAGGTAAGGGAAGGTTGAGTTGATACTCACAAGCACTTCAGGCTCGTACTTTCCCCACAGGAAATGAAACTCCACGTTTTCCGGGCACGTTGAATGCTGCAGGATGGAAAGAACAGCAGCCATGGTGCCCCTGAGGTAGTTTGCGTCCAGTGTCATGGCAATGTGGATTCTGTCCGAGGCATTAGACCCGCAAATATCCCCATTGCGGAAGGCTGGGGCCTCTTTGAATACGGGGACATCCGAAGAAGGTTTTCGGATAATGCCATGGCGGATTCCAGTGGCAGAGTTGGTGGTGGCGGTGGCGGCGTTGGTGGTGAGAATGAGAGACAGGAGGCCGAGGAGGGGAAGAGAGGCCATCCTGCCTTCAATAGGAGGTTTTCAAAAGGGTACGGTGGGGATGGGATTAGGGTAGAAGAGGAGAGAGGGCAGCCATTTTGACAAAGGCTGGTTAAGAGAAGGTTTAGGGGAGGTTAGAAGGAACTAATGATTGAAAATTGCTGTTTTCATTTTATTAAGAGATGGGAAGGAGAGAGGTTGGTAGAGAATTGTGAGGAAGAGAAGAAACCTCGGAAGGACAATATAGGAAGGAAGAACTGAAAATGCAAAACAAAAACTTGGTCCAGTGTAATAAAATGAAACCAAAAACCTATTTTCCATTTCTGTTTATGTTTCTGTGTACCTTCCACTTTGGGTTCTTACATTCTATTTCCTTTCCCTAAAGGACAAGAAAAACAGGACATTTTAGTGCACATTTTGAAGTTGTTTGCATTTTTGTGCTGCTTTTTAAGTCAGTTTAGTCAAAGTAAAACATATCTTCCCAAATAATGAAAGCCTACTTGTCTGCCATGTTATCGAAAAATATAAGCTCAGATCAAATAAGGGTGGTGCCGATGGGGAAAATGGCTTAGTATATATACTACAGCAATTAATACAAAATAGAAATCTTTTCTTCCAGTATGTGAATTTTAGTAAAAGTTAATATAGGACAATAATATTTTGACTTACGGTATTCAATACATGAGTAATTTTTCTTTTTCTGACACCATAGAGCTAGCTAGCTAGCTAGGGGGACCAGATTAGGTAAATTAGCGTGGTGCTGAAAATGGTACAGCATTAGCAGGCTGGCTAGCTGTAAAGAACTGGAAACGAGCAGGAACTTTAGACATTGGTTTCCTGAGGTCAGAGAATATGATGAGCTAATGTTCGAACAAGAGGGCATTATCTACGAGGCGATAGAAGGCAATCAAATCATGGGGCTGAAACAACTCTTTTCTTTCTCCATTTCCCTAAAATGAGAAAATTTGCTAGTTCAGCAACTTACCTGTTCTGGGATTTGTGTGTTACAGGTATCACAAGAAAAGAGAAGGGGAAAAATTGTAGGTAGGGCTTCATTTATTTTTTGTAAGTGTGGGCGACAACATGCTTAGCTAATTCTTTATTAAGTATCAACTATACCCATTAATGAAGGAAGAAAAACCGTCCTGCTTGGAAATTAGGGCAAGCATTTATTAAATTGGTATTTTCTTCTGATCAAAAGGAGATTTTCTACAAGAAAAGTGGGATTAGCGTTTATGCTCTTGTTAGTTGAATGATCCATGATTCCGGACATATGCCTCTGTTGAACATTTGCATTGGATAAACATCAAAATCCGTGTTGAAAATTTTTCATTTACTATCATGCAGAGTATATGCCAATGTCATGAAAACTTAATTACAAGGCCCTCAAGCCTTCTTCATCACTCATTGTTTGCAAATTTAAATCAGCTATTTCCCTAGTCCCAAATTCTTCTTTGAGAAAATGACATCAAACAGTTTTTGAGTGCACAAAAGAGCCCATGACAATGTACTAAGTACTATGGAAAGGGGTGGTCAAGAATTAAAGCTCATCTTTCTGAGGTTCTTGAAAGCACTGTTCATCCCAAGAGTACGGGAACTTCAACTTAGCTGCAGTGTGAGGCATGAACCAGTCCTCATATATAAACCTAAATGCAAATTCGGACAAAAAGAAAGTATCATCAGCATTTATAAAAGAGATGAAGGGAAAAGAACAGCATAGAACTAGGAAAACAAGGTGCGGATACCCAGTACATACAAGGAAATTTTCAAAATACAGTTTCCAAGTTATATAAATAACTATTTTTAAGGGTTGCTCTGTAAATTCTATTCACCACATAGCCTCTTAAGCCGCATCTTCAATGATGCAAGATGCATTGTGCGGTTGCAATCCTGATTCAATAGTTGTAAGATAACTAAAAGAATATGCGCTAAAATTGTCATGCAATCTTAACCAATTAGAAATAATGGAAATAGATCATGTTTAGGGAAAGATATGTAGATTGTGCTTTTATATACCTATCCACAAATGATTTTGAGGAAGAGACAGTAGCATTACATGCTTTTAAAACGACGATGGATGGCTTTCCCTTTAAGCTTCCAACACCTCCTGCCTTTGCTTTCTTTTTCTTAAAAAACTGAATGCTAGTTAAGCTTCAAAGTACCAAGTAAATTTCCTTCCTGATGTACTCTGTTATAGGTGCTTAGATTACAAAAGATAAAGCCAAAAAGGGGAAAAAGCCCTCCTATAACTGGTTCTCTCAGGCCATTTGGCTGAAAGGTCTGGAAGATGCCATTAGGAACTACCATGCTCTAACCAGTGAAAGAATCCATGCAAATGTTTCAATCGACAAACATTTGAAGGGATGAAGCCAAACTACTAACCTTGGTTCTCTAATGACAACAGAAATATAAGAGATCCATTAACTAGTGGCAAAAATGTTGATGCTAGAGGATTGAAGAAAAATTACATACACTTTGATGGGAGGGCGAGATATTATTGCAAGCACTTGCAGATCCTCATGTTCATTTGTATTCCATACCTGAAATGATGATCACAAACAATTGAAAATGAAGAATGTCTGTTTAATAGATTGCCATATACAATTTTGATATATTTACAAGTAGAGATTTGCGAAGGTGAACCGCAGATGCAACATGATGCCTGCAACATTAGTCAAAGTGCTGTGTCTATGTATGTGTGTGTGTGCAGCCCACAAAATTCATCAAAGTACTTTGAGTGTGCATTTTGTCCCTCTCTCTCTCTGTACTATAATTCTTATGGTCATCACTCTAAGGAATACATAGTATATGGTTTACTCATTTTTGAAAATGCAAATTCACCCTCCAAACTTGCATTTAGTGGACATACCTAATTAAACTGACAACATTAACAGTCCTCCAAATCAACGGCAAGCACTTCGGAAAATGAGATTGAATCAATAGTGAGAAAGTTTTCCAGTGTTGAAAAGGAGGTTAGATACTCAAGGCATATCAGCATCTTCAATAGCATAGAAGCAAACAAAGGCAATGCACCTTGAACAAACTTATAGAGTAAAGACTAAACTAATTACGTGGATTGTTGATTCACTGGCTGGGGAAGTGGCTCAATGTTCCAGATAGATGGCCAGAAGTGGATTAAACTTACTTAAATTTGACAGCTTCATAATAACTAGCTTTGCAGTTTTCTTCTAAATAGTTAGGGAATTCTTGGTTCCTACAAGTTTTTTAAAAAAATCATAATTATTGTAATTGACCCCATTAACAATAACCGCATCAAATTATTATAGGCAAAACCTAATACAAAATTATCTCTGTTTCTACACATCAACAAATTTTTAATGGGAGAATGGTTTACCTGGTGAACATCATTGACAGGGATATGAAATGTGCTATTTGAAAATATAAAGTGCTCTTCTGGTTTTCCAGGGTACTTATGTGAACTTGAGGCAAGAAAGAGAGTGCCGCTCCCCTTGAGAACAACAAAAACTTCTTCACAAGAGTGCCTATGGATTGGTGTGCGCGATCCTGGAGCAAATGTTTGAAGCCAAACCTCAACCTGTGGAAACCCAAATATGTCTTACATACAATCCATAGAAAGAGATTCAACATCTTCATTTTGCCTACTACATAAAAGTTGAACTTCAAACTATTCATTGCTAACTCTATCTGATGTTTGTGAATATTCAGAAAAGTTGGTCAATTTATAAAATGCAAGATTATATATCAAAAGAAACATCACAAACTGAATTTGGATAAGGTTGGTTATTATATAAAACCTCTTTTAACCATATAAATTTACTGGCGGTTTCTATGTCATTAACTATGATACTCTAACAATATTACAAACAAAATAATATTGCAATAAACATTTCAAAGAGTCAAGAGAAGTAATTATTCAAATGAAGTAAGTGTATCCATACTTCTTTCAACCCATGCAAGAGTGAACCGGCAACAGTTATGTGGGATAAGCCTCCTCTTCCATAATCACCCTGTGGAAGTTCACCAATGTTCCTTACCAGAGTAAACCCTGTATCAAACCCCCACCACACCCCCCCCCCCCCCACAAAAAAAAAAAAAAAAAAAAAAGATTTATCATTTAGCACAGCCACTTATAAAGGGCATGAAGAAGAAAACTGAAGAAAATTCTGCTACTGTGTTTAAAAAACTTTCCCAATATTTAAAAAGTAAATAAATCAAATCAAAAAAACCCCATAAATCAAAGACCAAGAAACTACAACCTCCACTGATTTTTCCAGTCTATATAAAACATATATAGTGCAAACTAAAACAAGCCATTAGCAAAAATGGGGCAAATTGGCAAAAGCAATTGCTTTTTGAGCTAAACATACCCAGAAAGAAAAATATACGAAAAAAAAAGTCACCTTTGATGGAGCAGTGAGAAGCTTCGAGAGCTTGAGAGAATGGAAGCAAGTTGAAGAAGAAGAAAAAGAAGGAAATAAGGCAAGGTCCAACCATCTCGTCGCTACTTCAGAAACCGCTCTTTCCATTTCCCCTCTTTAAAAATTGACCCAAGGCCTTTTTTCTAATCTAATTGCCGTTTTTTGCCAGGTCATCACTATCCTTCCACGTGGGAAAATGCCACCAAGAAAAAAGACATTTTAAAATAACATTTTCCTTGTTCAGAAAAAAATATTTTTTCTTTATAAAATAGATTGTTTTCCTTTTTCTATCTAATTTTTGAAAAAAAAGAGAGAATGGATAATATAGTTATATGTCATTTTTACCCTTTACATAAATTTTATATCAAAATCGTATGTATATAAAATAACAAGTAATATTTTGATTAATAGTAATTAATTAATTATTAATAATAAAATACTTATTAAATTTAAAGTAAAAATATATAAAATTGAATGAAATAGAAGAATTTTTTTAATTTTTTAAATAGTTTAGAGTTAGCTTTTTTAAGTATCATGTCATCTAAAATGTATTTTGTTAAACATCACTTGAACATATCTTTACATTCATGGTCATATTTTAATTAAACCATCTTCAATTTTATTAGTGCTCACAAAAACATTTTAATAGTTTGAATTCGAATATTTTAATTAAATAGTGAAAATGATATGAAATTTATGAAATAGAAGCCAAAAACTTAATTAATTTTCAGGGTAATAAAAATATTCTTGAATTTCATCAAAGAGATGAATATATTTTCATGTGGAAGGAGTTTTTTTAGAAAATTCATGGCAAAAGGGCATATATAGAGAAATAAAGAATTATTATGAAAAAAAAAGAAAACTATTTTCCTTTTTGTTCTTCTATGTAGACATTTAAATGAAGCATAAGTTGAACTTTTATTAATTTTAAGCTTTAAAAAAGAAAAAGGTGAATCCAAATTATTAATTACTTCCTTGAATTTTTTTATTAAGTAAAATTTTACAATTAGTCCCCATTCCCTATCAAAATGATAGATTTAGTCCCAATATAATAATTTATAAAAATTAAATCTCTATAATTTTCAAATTTGATAATATTAGTCCACTATGTTAAAAATTTTCTATTATTTATATTGTTATGGTATTTGACTGCATTGACATGACATTTTCTTCCCAATGTGATAATGAATCTAATGACATTGCAATGATAAAATTACATTTCATGAATGATGCAATAATAGTGTCGCTATGATGTGATCAAGCTTTGGTATGGAATTTATAATTACGGATTCGAAGTAACCCAATGTGAGCTAATAGTTTCAAAAGAGATTGAAAAAGTAATATATTAAAAATACGAATAGATTTATGAGATTTAGGTAAAAAATGTTGTTGGACAGAAAATAATAGAATTCTTGTCTTCTATAATTTAAAATAGTAAAAAAATTATTGTGAAACAGATAAAAAATGTCAAATCATCATTAATGCATTATCATATATTACGTCAAATCAATAAAAAAACATCATATCAACATAAATAATAGTAAAGTTTGAATACTATTAACAATTAAATTAATATTGTTAATTTTAAAAAGTATAAGGATTTAGTTTTTACGAATTATTGTATAGAGAACAAATCCACCACTTTGATAAAATACAAAAACTAAGTTGATAATTTAACTTTTTTATTAAATAAATTTATTTTTTATTGTACTTAAATCAATTTTATCTTATAATTCATACCAAATAAGTTCTTATGTTGGTTGGCAAATGTCACTTGTATCAAGTGCCCTTAACATCTATGTCTAGCTAATATATTTTGCAGATATGAATGTTGACACACACTTTTTTGACTCAACGAAATTGGTTAAGTGAAAAAGTTTTCCATTCAAGACATGATTATTCTATTTAGTCAATTTTGTTAGGTTAAAAAAATCATGTTATCTTGTCTTCAGTGAAAAAATACTAATCATGAATGCAACAAGAAGTGTTTTTTTGTTTTAAATTGAGATAATTCGTAAACTTGTCTAATATTTTTATAGAGGAAAAACATGGTTAATTATAGCACTATTTCCATATAATATTTTGTCACAGAGAAAGGGCTATAAATCTAGCAATATGTTTGATAATGAAAACAGTACTAGATTGAGAAGATGGGGGTTTTGTAAACATTGAAATTCAAAGGAAAATATAAAGATCTAAACTTCTACTTTGACCACCAATATAATGGTTTGCAGATTCATGTTTGAGTAGTTTGCAAACTTAGAACATGTAAAAGTCCAGCCATGGCCCCAGGCGGGAAGGCCGTTCAATACAAGAGTCTGAGGGGGTGGCTTAAACATTAAAGCTCATCTCTCTGCGGTGATTGAAGACATTGTTCATCCCAAGGCATGGGAAACAGCAACCTTGCTGCAGTCTGAGGCATGGACCAGTCCTCATATACAAACCTGAAAGGCGAAGCAAACAGAGCAACAATTTCCTCAGCTTAGCCTTTGTAAAAAAAGGATGAAAGAAACTTGAAATCAGCAAAGGAACAAGGAAAATAAGTAATGAAGGCCAAGGACATCCTATCCATAAAAAGGAGAATTGAATACTATATACTGACAGTAAAATGGCCAAGTTTAATGATCTGGTGATTCCGGGGAAAGTGAATGCTGTCTACACTAAATGGATAATGTAATATGAAAATAATAAAGATGCATGTTCAGGAATTTTGGAAAAGGACTGGAGAAGAAAACTTGCTCACGCTTTCATAGGAGGGCGAGATATTATTACAAGAACTTGCAAATCCTCGAGTTCATTTGTATTCCATACCTGCAGTGAGGATCATAAACATTATTCATCAGGCAGTGAAGAACAACTATACAGGGTCTACTAGATTGCCAATTTTCCATAGAAGAAAGTGTTCTTTCTTCCCCTGATATAACTATGAGCATGCCTATCTATAACAAGCTGAAAGCTTCTCTGCTCTTTCATAATCCTGGGAATTGGGAAAGGGACATTGTTAGGCATAATTGGTCGTATAATGGTCTAAGTGTTTTCATCTGAAGGTGAGGCAAGAAACAGAGTGCCAGTCCCTCTGAGGACAACAAAAACTTCTTCACAAGCATGCCCGTGAATTGGCCTGCGTGTTCCTGGCGAAAATGTTTCAAGCCATATCTCGATCTGTGGCACGAATCCCACCAAAAAACAAAAGAGAAAAAAGAAAACGACTGTTAGAAAACCTAAAGAAGAGAGAGAAACCAACGTCTTCAACTCAAACAGAGTTTTAGTGAAAGTGAATAGCTTACTTCTTTCATCCCATGTAAGACAGAACCTGCAAGAGTTGTATGGGATAAACCTTTAATTCCATAGCTACCCTCTGGAAGCTCGCTAATGTTCCTCACCAGAGGAAACCCTGCATCAAAAAATCCATTCAAAGATACTGCACATAAGTCGTCTGTGATCAACAATCATTTAAACTGCCCATCGGTCTTTAAAAAAAGGGCAAAACTGACCATTGATGGGGTATGGGGAAGCTTCAAGGGTTTGAAAGAATAAAAGGAAGGTTAAAAAGAAGGATATGAAACAAGGCCACCGGCTCATCTCCTTTCTGGTTCTGAAAATGGCGTATCTGGACTTTCTTCTTACAAATCTTCTAAACTTGCCCCCCCGAAATAAAATTTTGTTTTTTAATAAGTAATAGTCTACGTTAATGGGAAGTAAGTAGCCTCCCTTTTATAAACGAATGGGAAGTAAAAGTTAGTCCCCTATCATAATTTAAAAGAAATGTTTTATATTTAATATAATGTCCTTGCAAAGTTTTTTTTTTTATAAACTAATGCCATTCTTATGGCATTTATATATTATTATTTAATCACAAAGTGTGATTTTGATTTTATAAATTTATATATTATTATTTAATCACCTAGATTATTTTGATTTCATTAATATATAAAGCTAAAAATTTAAAAGTTTTTTAAATATATATATTTAAAATTATGAGCATTTATTTTTGAGAATTTTTAACCTTTAAATTATTTATTAACGAGATAAAATATTTGATCCGCTAATAGTATATAAAATTTATGAATTTATAGTTGATGTGATAATAGTGTATAGTATAGGTTAATAAAAAAAATTTTAGACTTAAAATTAAATATTAAAAAGTTTATAATGATTAATTAAATAATAAATAAAATATTTTATCTTTTCTATCTCTTCAATTTTATCATCATTTTCTTTTTCCATTAAAATTAGGTTTTGTAAAATTCTGTAACTTCAAGAGTAATTTTTAATTTTTTTTATTTTTGGTTTGAACCTTTAAAAAGAGATATGAAGGAAACAAAATTCAAATAAATAAATGTTATTAGCAAAATCTTATAAGTTAACAATTTTGCTTCTAAATAACAAGATTAAGTCAAAAATTGTTTTTTTCCACAAACATTAGGTTTTTTTTTTCATTGAATATAATCATAAAACTCTAAAATCCTATCAAAATCAAAATTCTTTTGAGGTGTTATTTAACCATTTTACTAAAATCTAAAATGCTAGTAAGTTTAAATTTAAGATGTTAAACCAAATTACATGGTTTTTGGTATTTAAACTAAAATCATTATCTAGTATATGTTACATAATCATTTGAATTTTTAACTAAACTTCATATTTTCAAGATTTTACATAAAAATCAGTCCATTTTTAGATGAGATATTATGAATTATTTTAAAAAACGTTTCAAAATCAACCTATTTAAGTAAAAGTGAATTTCGTTTTGCAACGCGACGACAAAGAGAGGTGGGATATGGCTTTTAGGAAAAGAGAATTTTTTGACTTAATCACGTTACTTAAAAGCAAAATTATTAACTTAAAAAAATTTTACTAATAAGATTTATTTATTTAAATATTGTTTCCTCAATCTTCTTTTTTGAAAAGTATGCTTTCTCAATCTTTCTTAGAGTTTTAAAAAACAAAAAAAATAATCTAAAAATCGCCTTTGAAGTTGCACAATTTTTGCAAAATTTAATTTTAATGGAACAAGAGGATGGTGGAGTTAGAGAGAAAAAGAAAACCAGAAAAAGAAAGGTTAAGAGATAGGCAACTGAAAATATTTTATTTTTTATTTAATTAGTTATTATAAACTTTTTAATATTTAATTTTAAGCCTTTAAAGTTGTTTATTTTACTTCATTAACGAGGTACCAAACCTTGTATAGAAGCTCTACATTGATTGTGCATTAAAAATAAATTCAAAAATTATATACTAATAATATATCAAATATATATTTTTTTAAAAATCTATAAATATAGAAAATAGAAATAAATTGTTGTGCATAAAATTGGGCCACACAAATTGGATTACTTCCTTCCCTCAATAATTCCAAATCCTTGGTTAAATTTAAAATTCAAAGTAAATATTTTAAGTACAAATGAAATGGTGAAAATGCAGATGAAAAAGCCTATTCAGGCATGTTCGAAAAGTCAAAAAGAGGAAAGAGCTTACCTTTATATGGGCTATGGCTACAGTACATCTGTTCTGCCATGTCATCGGAGTGCGCCACGTAGGAAAAGCAACAGAAAAGAAACAAAACTAGAGCAACTGAGGGGAAAAAAAATCTACTAGTTCTAAATTTGATTGACCCCCGCGTCCTCACCAGTCACCGCTTACCTCACTTCGAAACACGGGGCTTCACTTCTAGGCTGCACCCACACTGTTCCACCCTTCTCCGGCCAACGGCAAGGCGGCAACGGTCGTCTCCGGCTAATATTCTGAGCAGGTTATTCTTCATATTGATTTTTTGCTTTACTGTTTCTTTTGATATTGGAGTACGTTCCTACTGAAAATGATAATCTAGCTGCTGAAAACATAATAGACAAGTCAAAAACAAGATTTAGGAGCTGTGAAATTTGGAGTATTAGCTAATTTAGTGTCTTTAATTCGAGAAAGGTAGATTCTTTAGCTTCTATTTCTTCTTCTTGGTCTGCTTTGTCTTTTTCTTTGGTGTAGGAGTCTGGATAAAAATGATGGTATATTTTTACTGAAATGACGCCTAATTGCCATTTTAGCGGCTTGGGTTTCCACCCAAGCACCTAAAAGTAGAAATTTCTTAATTTTTCCAGTAACAATATAACCTTTTCTGAGGTCTCATTGTATAAATTCATTTTCTTCTTATCATCTAAAATACCCCATTTTAGAGTTGATTTTCCTTGCTTCTTGGAAATGTAATTTATTTGGTCTGCTGTTCTGTGTTGTATCTTTCCTACCAGTGTGAACTGTGAAATTATGAAGATCAGAAGCTATGCTGGCATTACAAATCCTAGTTTTTTGCTCGTACATTCAGAATTACCTGCTCTTACCTTCCATAAACCCAAATTAACTTGGACATCGACTCTTAGAGTCCCTAGAAACTATGAGAGGAATTTTGGATTGATTACAAGGGTTCAGTGCTCCGTTGCTGATAGAACCTTTGCTTCTACATCTGTGAGTTCATCTGCATCAAAGCCAAAAAGTGTTCGTTTGGGTCGGAAACAAGACGATTCCTCGTCCTTGTATAGTCGCCCTAGTTTGTTGGAGATGAAGAAGGAGAGGATGGCAAATCGTGCCAAGGTTTATGAGTTTCTGAGGGGACTTGGTATAATTCCTGATGAGCTAGATGGGCTAGAACTTCCTGTCACAGTTGAGGTTATGCAGGAACGTATAGATTTTCTTCACAAATTGGGGCTTACTATTGAAGACATCAACAATTATCCACTTGTTCTTGGTTGTAGTGTGAAAAAGAACATGATTCCTGTGCTGGACTATTTGGGGAAATTGGGTGTTAGAAAATCCACCTTCACAGAGTTTTTGAGAAGGTACCCCCAAGTTCTCCATGCAAGTGTTGTTGTTGACCTTGCCCCAGTAGTGAAGTATCTTCAAGGGTTGGATATCAAGCCTAATGATATTCCTCGGGTCCTTGAGAGATATCCAGAAGTCCTAGGATTCAAGCTTGAGGGAACCATGAGCACATCGGTGGCTTATTTAGTAGGCATTGGGGTGTCAAGAAGGGAAGTTGGAGGGGTCTTAACAAGATACCCTGAAATTCTGGGGATGCGAGTAGGCCGTGTGATCAAGCCATTTGTGGAGTATCTTCAAGGCTTGGGTATTCCAAGGTTAGCTGTAGCTAGATTGATAGAGAAGAGGCCTCACATCCTTGGGTTTGGATTGGAGGAGAGGGTCAAACCAAATGTTGAATCCCTTCTTGAGTTCAATGTTAGAAGAGCATCACTTCCATCTATAATAGCACAGTATCCTGAAATTGTAGGAGTTGATCTTATACCAAAGCTTCTTGGTCAAAGGAGTTTGCTTCAATCAATTACTGATTTGGGTCCTGAGGATTTTGGGACCGTTGTGGAGAAAATGCCTCAGGTTGTGAGCCTCAGTAATACTTCTATGGTGAAGCATGTGGATTTCCTAAAGGATTGTGGTATTTCCTCGCAACAAGTGAGGGACATGGTTGTGGGCTGTCCCCAAGTGCTTGCTTTGAATCTTGACATCATGAAACTTAGCTTTGATTACTTTCAAATGGAAATGCAGAGGCCACTTGATGATTTGGTTGCTTTCCCCGCATTCTTTACTTACAGTCTTGAGTCTACTATAAAGCTTAGACACAAGATTGTTGCAAAGAAGGGTTTTAAATGTTCTCTTTCGTGGCTCCTTAACTGCTCTGATGAGAAATTTAAGGAACGGATGAACTATGACACCATTGAGATGGAGGAGATGGAAATGATGCCTTCTTTTGATATGAATTCACTGATGGAACCAAGAAGCAATGAGTCTGATTCTGAGTATGAGGATAGTGATGATGAATCTATATAAAACAGTTGGTCAGGTTCAGATACAGTTCCACAGTAGAGATTCTTGGTTTTCTCAAATCAGATCATTATGTGGAGAAGGTGGATGCAATATTTAAAAGGTAAACTTTCTGTTAAGCTGAAACAGATGGATGGACTATCTCTGCCTTTATTAATTGAATGTCGCAGACTGCCTTAACCATGTTGTCTTATATTTTGCATAGCCTCACATGACAAAAGACATGGTTTTGGTAAGTCCTAGTGTCTGAAGTTAGGGTGATGTGACAATTTTGGTTTCATTTAGGAAATACATATAACATAGAAGTATGTACACTTCTGGTGGTCTAAGAACATTGTTGCTGACTTGCCTCAGTTGGCCATTGTGGCTGGATCTCATTAAAATCCTTTGCAGAAATAATGACTAGCTGTAGTTGGCTGGGTTGTAATGTGCATCACTGCCGTAGTTGCATTTTCTCCTTCCTCTTCTTTCTTATTCTGTGTGTTTCATTGCTTGAGTGTTATTTTTATCATAAGCTTTAAATGTATCATCATTGACCACTTACCAGAATCCACCTTCGTTTTTTCAGCCATACTTAGGCGGAGACTGATGTTCCTTCTGATATAGTGCGCTTTGGAGTTTGGCATGTGGTTGTTGATGGATACAGATACCTAGAGTAGACACCATAAATATCAATGCATCATGTTTCGATTCTCCAGTGTGTTTACAATTATTCTTTTCTTTTTCAGTTGTGATTTTTACCACATAATAAGGTGCTTGTTTAGATATCAGCATCTGCATTCAAATACGAGACATCTTGTAACTACTGACTTGAATTCTGACAAAAATTTGTGTAGCGTATATGACATTCATTTCATCCTTTTCTTCTGATGCTTTTCATGAATTCTTGAGAATGAATCCTTGGTGATGGTAATTCTGTCTTCTTTGGCTTCACCAGGTTTAACTTGCAAGGTATAGGTTTTACATGTATTGTTGTTAATTGAGTCCATGAAAACTCATTAGTGAAAGGTGTCCACCGGAGCCTCTGTTGCTACCTCTGCCAAAACCATCATCCTACTTACCATTGCTATGCTATCGAATTACAATGACCTACCAATAGCAGCGTCCCCTTAGGCTCCGCCTAGTGGGGTATCTGATTCATGCTGGAATAGAGAAATGAATACCTAACGGCATCTAGTAATCTCCTGTGACATCTATTCAAATACAATAACTACAAACGCGCCATGACAATTTCACAGATTTATCAGTTTGCATGCCAAAAGAAGACACTGAAGAGATTCAGAAAATTCAATCCGTAGATTCTCCAAATGGACTTGTGAGTGTACACAAAATTCCTGAGAAACAGCTTTGAAGCTTGAGTTTCAAAAGAAAAGAGAGAACCAGCCAAGACCCCAAGAATATAGATGAATCGGTATCAGTTTTTAATTACATTTCTAAGAGATATCTATTTGAGTCTTACTCAGATGAAACAACCACCCCCTGCCATGTTAATCATGAATAATCATCGTTCTGGTTGTGAGTTACCGCAATAATCAGATTGAAGGAATTTTGTATCTCGCATGCATCATGGGTTTGAAACTGGGGATCATTTAAGAATAATAGCTCCATGATCCAATCAAAGGCCAATGCAATTAATTCCTACTCTGTTTTCTGTAGCCATCCAAGCTGTAGGAAGCACATATCGATTCAATAAGAAAAATGCTCACAGACGGTAATTGTGTAATAGTAAAAAAAGGAGGAGATTATCCACGGGTAAAAGTACCTTCCAGGCATACATGGCAAAGAAGGCTATGGTGTCAGCAGACCAGACGACCGCAAAAGACTTCCAAAAGAAAGGGATTGTAACATTGAGCAATGGCACGATGAGAAAGAGATAATTAAGAGCTTCTTTTTCATTTTTCGAGCAGTCTCGGGCTCGAAGGGAGGGAATTGCTGTAAAGAAATAGGCATTAGTAAGTAGTAGCTGAATATTGTAGTTTGCTGAACATGCAATAGATGATGCACTGCAAAATTTTCAATGCATCTACTGAAACCCTTGGACCAGAATATGCAGTAAATTAATTAAAAGCTTTCAGGGATTAGGGTAGTTTAACTCACTGAACATCCAAATAGACCACATCCCCATCAATCTCCATATGTCAGGTTGATTTGATGGGAATATGAGATTGAAAGATAAAGCTCCACCCAACAACATTGAGACATAACCTTGAACCTCAAAAACAGTATACAAGGCAGTTCCAGGCACAGCAGGGTTTTTAGTAGCTGTGGAAGCCCTTGGTGCAAAGGTTGCAGCAGTCTTCTGAACCACCTGTTTTCAATTATAATGGATGGACATCCTCAAAATCAGCCTGAAATTCCAAAATCAACCAATTTTCCATGTAAAGATAAACCAAACATCAAAACCCAACCTTTTTGAGGTCCTTGTCAAGGGGTGCAGTGGAAGGGGAGGGAGTACTGGAGATGTTGTTGCTTCCATTTTGGGGTTCAGCTTCTAAGTTTTCTTCTTTGGGTTCTTCCTGAACAGTTTCAATCTGTCTATCTACTTCATTTGCCGCATTGGCATGTATTTGCAGGGATTTTCTGCAGCTGAGAAACTGGGGATTATTGTTGTAACTGAAATTGAAAGAAGTTGGTAAAGGGAACTTTGAAACGCCAAAGTTGCAAAGAGGCGTTGAAATCAACGAGTACATGTTGAATGACCAACACGCTCTCAAATCAATTCTCTCATTGAAATCCAGAAATTCTTGAATTTGAAACCAAAAATACCAGATGGGTAAGAGATAAGGAACTCGAGGCTAAATTTTGCTGTTAAAAATGGCGCGATTGTCACCATATAAACGACGCCGTTCCCCCTCGGACTACTCAAACCCGGCCCAACACTGCTCACCCCCGCAGCAATCTTTCATGACCATAATAGCCTCAAACACGGACCGCAATTCCTCCAGGTTTTCAAAGTAAACCAGAACTATCTCAAGCCCCAAACAGGAAAATGAGAAAAAAAAAGGTTCTCATTGGCTCGTCCACCATGGACATTTGTACTTTACTTTAACGGAGAAAAGGTTCAACGTTTGATGAGAACAGAAAACAAAATCTTATACGCTTCGCTTCCAAGTTCCAACTACGTTCTATTGCCTCAGATCAATGCGACACTGGCTGTTTGGACCGGTAGTTAGCAGTTGGTAGTTTCCCATCATTATCACGCTTTAGTCATAATTATAAATCTATATACTTATTGTTTCTCATTACATTTTTTACTACATCAAAATTTTGATGATTCGATTTTGTCCGTAATGTTGGAAAGCCTAATTAACTAATCTTCGTGTATTCCCTTTTATTCTTTTCTTACTTTCTCCCCACACCAGAAAAACACATGACCCGAGCTTTCTTTGGGGGGTTTCAATTCAAAATTCCTTCTTTTTATTCGTTTGGAGGAAATTTTTGATTTGCCTTGGAATGGGGTTTCGTATATTTTAATAAAAACTGAAAACCCATGAGCGGATTTTGTCTTTGTTCTGGATTGATCTGGTGTTGTTGGTATTAAAGTGCTAATCTCAATGGGGAGTTTTCTTGCTGGGTTCGTCTTGCCTCTGCTGCTTCTAACGGGTATGCTTTGCTATTTATTCTAATTACCTTAGTTTCCTTTAATTTTTTTTGCCCTTATAAATTGATTATCAGAGTGTTTGTTTGTATATAAGACGCTGAAAGTTTTTTCTTTTAGTTCCATTTTGTCTTCTTTTTTTAATAGCAATTCATTTAAATTATGTTGGTTCTGTGTTGGAATCCACCTTTTGTTTGCTTTTATATGGGCTATGTTCATGAGTGCTTATGTTTATCAGTGTAATTTAGTTGCCTGCATAAGTTTTCATTCTTGGATGCTGTAACATAGGGAAATAACTAAGTCTGAATGCCATGGGGATGTGTTAGGAAGTTCACGAGAGTCTAAATCACCTTTATTGAATTATCCAAGCTGGTGTTAAGAGTGAGGAAACCTGTATCCTACGTTTGTTTCCAACTCATGAGTTCATGTGGTGAACACTAGTCTTTTCATTATTTAATAGCAACCTGTTCAATTTCATTTCCTCTATTGTTTGGAATTCATTTCTATTTTGTAAAGAGTCAATGTTGAACTAGACAAGGAATGTGTAAGTTTGGAGTTTTTGAGACTGACAAAAATCTAACCTATTGATACCTGAACTGATCTTAAAGTTAGCTTGTGACACCAGGTGTCTTGCAGTCTTTTATTCTGCATAATATTTATCAACTGATTGTCTTCACTTTGGAACCTGAAAAGATAACAAGTGTAGAGGTGTTGTATTAGTTAAAAGTCACTTGAAAAGTGAAAAAGTTCCATTGGCACTCTGGTTGCTGAGGTACAGGTTTGCTTTGTAATGCGCTTTGAGGCCTGGTTTAAGCAAAGTACAACAGAGAGTTTAATTAATAGAAGTTGAGAGCTCTTGCTAGAAAATTACACAAAGAACGATCTACGTCTAATATTCACTGAGAGAAAAATACCCTTTGTTGAGATTCTCATTTGTATTCTTTGATGTACTTTGGGAGTTACTGTTTCAGAATTGCAATACATTTTTGTGCATAGGCATAGACAAATGCATATGTGCTTTGCCATTGGAGTAATTAATGATTTTTACCTGTTTTACCTTTTATGCAGCTGCATTGATTAATTGGAGTTTGGTCTCTCTTGTTGATTTGATAGCTTTCCTTCTCATTCAGTATACTGCACCTAAAATAGGTAAGCAATGAAGATTTGCTAGTAAGGATTTTGTTTTATCTTCGCTGTCCTCTAGTTCCATAATTAAGCAGGGTCATACTTCTTTGACGTTGTTGCTTTGAGTTTCTACCTTTTTTTCTGGTTGGTGCTTTGGGTTTAGTTGAATATATATTGAATGAGCTTTACAAAGTGCTTATTGTAGGTTCACTGAAAACAGTATTTAATGCTAAATTAATCCTGAGTCTTGTTTTCTTTTTGATATTTAAGAAAATTAGCAAAGAGGTTTGAGATATTTTCCAGGCGTCTTTCAATTTAGAAGTTCAACTTCTGGTTCTGATTATTGTTCCTTTATTGCTTTAGTTGAAGTTGTACTCTTTTCTTATAAAGTAACATGTGATTACTTTCTTGTAGGATTTCGTTTTCGGAGGAAATATTTGTTACTGTGGCCTGTTATTATCTTTTCCCTACTGGTTTTTCTTTCACAAGCTGTGTATCTTGTTATATGGGCCGCTGATGGTTATAAACAGAGTGTAGGAGATGCTTGGTGGATGAAGCTAATTGGTTTTATGATGTGAGAATATATTTTGTTTTCTCTAATTCTTTTGTTTCTTCACTGCCTCTGCATCTTTTGATAATTTGTCTCTTTTGGTATGCTTTTGCAGAATCCAGTCTTGGAAATCTCCCACTGTGATTTATTTTTTGGTTGTACAATTGCTAGTGGTATTTGTTGCTTTACTTGATATACATGGGACCAAATTTGGTCTTGTTCCTTGGCGGTATTCTTGTTGGGGTCATTTCTTAACAGCTGTTGAACATTTAGGTTTGTAAGTATTTCCATATATTTCTAATAATTTTTCATGACATTGAAGCACTATGTACTCTCTCCACCCTAAAGAAGGATCCATTTAGCGGATCTGATATGCATATTTTGCAATTTGGACATTTGCTCATTGTATGAAGAGGATATGGGCAAGAGCTGATTTTATTCTCGTTGTTAAATGATTCAATCATGTTCATACCCCTTGCCCCCCGATCATCCCTTTCTAAAGCAGTAATAAAGTCTTCTTGTTATCTTCTTTTCATTTTGGATCAATGATAGCAATTTTTGTGATCTTTGGAGTATTTCTCTTTTGGTCTTTTGGGCCATATGGACTTGAGATGAAATTTTTGAGACTTTTTAGCCTACTTGAAATGCTTATCAATTAGCTACTAGAACTTCTAAAACAATCTTTTTCCCATATGATTTTGTCAGATGTAAAGTTCTCATTCTGGTTGAGGGTTCTTATATGGTAATATGTTGAATGTTCTTCTAGAAAAATAACATGTTGAGTTTGCTGTGAGCACAAATGCTTGGTATTTTCCGCATTACAGCTTTGCTGTAGCTATGAGTTGTACCCCTGACAAATTCGTAATATCCAATATATGTGCAGAATGAATTAATATGTCTGCCTGATAGGCTGCTATTTTACGGGTTAGGCAACTGATATCGTAGTGCTGCTTAACTGAATTCCAGTCAACTTTATACGTCTTACACATCAATCTCAATCTCCATTAAGCCTTCTCTGTTGTCAAGGAACTGTTACAAGTGTTGGTCCCTTACACTAAAAGAAAAGAAAGGATAGCTAAAACTATTTTGAAGCATTTCGTAGTCAATCCTTATTTTCTTTCAGTTTCTGAACTTAAATTACAGTAGAGTTTTAAATTTCTTTTAGTATGTTATCCCTCATATTTATGTTAAAAGTGAAACTGATATAAAATTATCTCCATGCTTTCTTTCATGAAAGGTTCCCATCTTAGAGTTGCTTCGTGTTTGCTTCTACCTCCTATTCAGCTGGTCGTGGGAATAAGCCATCCGTCATGGGTGTCTTTGCCATTTTTCATTGGTAGCTGTGTTGGGCTAGTGGATTGGTCTTTGACAAGCAATTTTCTAGGACTGTTTAGGTGATTGGCTTGTCACCCTTTGTCCACCACTCAATAGTGTTTCAATTTCTTTTTTTCCAATGTATTTGTTGTTACCATTTGTCAATACCTTTAGTAGCTTACATTCTGGTACTTTCTTCTCAAGGTTGTGGAAGGCGCTCCAGCTTTATGCAGGCTTCAACATTGTTTTGCTCTATGTGTATCAGCTCCCTATAGAGTTCTCAAATATGTTACAGAGGATAGCTGATTTTGTTGGTCTATTTAAAATTTCCACAGCATCTGAGTGGCCTGAAATATGCTCTGCTGTTTCTCTTATACTTTTTTATATCATGGTATGTACTAGTTGTATTACTGTAGATTTGGTTCTGATTAAAAATTCTAGCTGAACCTTCAAATGAAGTGCAAAACACTCATCCGTCTTATAGAATCGTAGATTCTGCAATTTATTTCATTTTATTCTATCCTGTCTCTGACATTTGTCCTTCTAATTTAGTCTTTTCCTGATAATAAAATTTTAAGATGGTTTGGAGTGTTTTTTTTTTAAATTTCCCTGGATAGATATGAATTATTCAGTTGCAAAGTAGACTTTGGAGTTTGGATAACGTTGGTGGGGTTCTAGTTGCAATGGTAATTCTATTTACTTAGTAAAATTGCACTTGGAAATTTGGAGAGCTTCCTGATCCAAATCCATGTATTCATATACATGTTCATAGTAATTTTTGACAAGTTAAACTTATGATTATAAAGTGATGAAATAACTGAGGACAAGATGGAGCAGCTCCATTTATTTGCATAACAGCAATATGGCATGTTCTGTTGTGAATTTTTTTACCATTGGCATCTTAAGTGTTTGCCTAACAATTATATGGATATGCTAACCCTGACGTTTTGGAATACTTGTAAGAAATAAATATGAATATATGTTGAAATATCTTATTTAATGTGTTATTTGGCTTTTCAAATCTTTCTGTACTGCTTTGGTCTTGGGTTCTGCTATTTAAATATTCTGCCTTGTAGTGCAGCTATCCTATGTCAAATGTGATTTGGAGGAAATGGATTTTATCATGTCCATGCGAGAAAGTAAATTGACAGAGCAACTACTTCCCTCAAAGCATTCATTCTTCATTCGTGAATCAAGGTAACACACTTTCTTGATATTGTTTCTGATTCTTCCAGGGTTCTCCTCTTTGAATTTTAAAAGAGAAGGAATGATCTTCTGTACACCATAAATTTCAAGCTCAATGGTACTTAATTTTATTCATAGATCTAGTCCATTTCTTGAATCTGTTATCTAGAAGTAGCTTATTAATTCAAATATCTATTTATACTTATGTAGTATCCTGGGAAATTTATCTTAACCTGAAATTGTTTTCGATAGTTTTCTATTTTGAGCAAGCTTTTTGTTGAATAGAGTTGTCCTGAAAAGAAGATGCAGTAGTCACAGTATACCAAGAAAGAACGAATTACTTGATTTACAATTGTGGAATGGTTGCTTTCCATCATTACACTTTGCGGAATGAAAAGCAATTGTGAATTATTTGAATTATCAATACTCATTTTAGTTCAAGTTTTTCTTTTTTACTAGCTTTATATACTAATATCTTTTTGCCACCATGTTTGTTTTGGATCTGATGAACTATGCTGCAATAGATTTTTTGGCATCAGTTTTGCATTTTTTTTTCAAAAATAAAAATTTCATGCTTTACATGACTGGTTGTTTTGAGTTCCGTAACGAGTTGTTTTAATTCTCCAGATCTGGTGTAAGACATACCAATGTTTTACTACGGCGCACGGTTTTCCGGACTTTTACCATCAACTTTTTCACATATGGTTTTCCAGTATGATCGCTACCTTTTACTATATTTTGTTTCACTCTCATATGTCTTTATTTATCAATATGTTTATATGTAAATTATCAGTGGCAAAATTTGACAGGTATCCTTGTTTGCTCTTTCCTTTTGGAGTTTTCATTTTGCAAGTATATGTGCTTTTGGGCTACTTGCATATGTTGGCTACATTGTGTATGCCTTTCCTTCCCTGTTTCGTTTGCACCGGTTAAATGGGCTGCTTCTTGTCTTCATTCTCTTGTGGGCTGTTAGCACCTATATTTTCAATGTGGCATTTGCATTCTTGAATAGGAATTTTGGGAAGGTACTGCTCTATTTGGAGGTTTGCAAATTCTTCATTATCATAAATTTAAATGGTTGACTTGTTTTTCCTTATGTTTTTATCAACATTTTGGACACATGCAGGATATGGAAATTTGGGAGATGGTTGGATTTTGGCATTATCCCATACCTGGATTTTTTTTGCTTGCACAATTTTGTCTTGGGATTTTGGTTGCTTTGGGTAATCTTGTAAACAATTCTGTTTTCGTCTACTCATCTGATGAGGATGCGCTATCATCAAACAACAACTCTGCTGTGGAAGGTATGAAACTCTATATTCTGAGTGCAATCTAATTCTTTATTGAGATCCACATTTTGAAGACCACAGTTAGGTTGACTTTGGCATATTTCTTTAGAAGTCCTCAGCAGGGATATGTTTCTAAACTTGCATATTAATGGAGTGAGCATTTGTATTTTACAACGGTGAGCGAAGAGTTGTTAGTTTTTTGTTTAATATATCTTTAAAAATTTCTTTTGATAATCTTGCTTCCTGACAACACATAAAATACATTATTTTCTCTCAGGTTTTAATTTCTTTACATCTTCTACTCTGGTGTAGTCTTTAGGCTTTTTGAGATTATTTATGGATACAAAAGGGTGGCAGTTACACTATAATCTATATAATCACTTTCTCATGTCCTTTAAATACAGTGGATGGAGAGACCAAGGTGTTCATTGTGGCTACAATTGCATGGGGACTGTGCAAATGTTCTCGAGCTATCATGCTTGCACTGATATTTGTCATTGCTATGAAACCTGGGTTTATTCATGCTGTATATGGTATGTTCTATTAAACCTTCTCTATTCCAGCTTTTAGTTAATTTATTATTGACCTTTAGGCTTTAGCATAAGGCATTTTTTTCCAATGTTCTTATACAATTCACATAGGCAAGTGCAAATTGGTATTATTACAGTGAGTTTATCTGTGGCAATTTCTAATTGGCTTTATGTTCTGACCTCTGCTTCAGTGATATTCTTTTTGATATATCTTTTGAGCCACAACATCAGCAGAAAGATACGCCAGTCTCTGATTCTTCTATGTGAAGCTCACTTTGCATTATTGTACCTTCTTCAGATTGAGTTGATCTCTAATGCTTTGGAGCAAAAAGGCTCCTTAAGTTTGGAAATCATATTGCAGTTAGGTATGTATAATGCATTGGTTTTAGGATATTTAAATTGATTTGTAGGACATGATTATGGCTATTAATTAAGTTTCTTAAAAACGCTTGCCCAGAAAAGAGAAACAAACTAAACAATCTTCTCTGTGTAAATTGATGCAGGTCTGCTTAAACATAATAGCTCATGGGAGTTTCTGGAAATAGCTTTGCTTGCTTGCTTCTGTGCAATTCATAACCATGGGTTTGAGATGCTATTTTCATTCTCAGCAATTGTGCAGCACACCCCTAGCCCTCCTGTTGGGTTTAGCATCTTGAGAGCTGGTCTAAACAAATCTGTTCTATTGTCAGTATATGCGTCCCCAAACCCATCGTATTGCCATGATAATGCTTCTTATGGTATCATTCCTTTATGCGTGTTAAAATTTCTATCTAAATTGACTGTAATAATTTGGGAAAAACCTACAAAAATGGTTTAGTTTTCCCAAATCAATTGCAAATGCTAAAAGAATTATAATAGGCAGGCCTTTATTTTAGCTTATTTGAAATGAATGGGGGAATGCTATTTCAAGATGTGTCCGAAACTTAGTAGTAAGATTGACCATCTTTTTGTGTGTTTGTAATTGTACTCTGTAAGAGAATTATCAATTTGATAGATTGCATGCCCTACAATACATTTAAAGATTATAGCAAATCAAAACTAGAACAAGTTGGTATTATCCCTGTATTATGTGCAGGTCTTATGGACCTAAAAGTGATAGAGAATGCTTTTAGATTACTCTGTCTCTGGTTCTTAGCTTGATGTTAGGCCTCTATAAGATGACTGCTTTCCTTGAAATGGGACTTTAGAAGTCTTCAATGATAGCTGTATCTAAGGCATTTATTTATTCTAAAGTGTTGTTGCTGTTACCGGTTTGTCTACTGATAAATTATTTACAGCTTTTACCAATACGGCTTCTGTTGTCAACATTGTGTACTTAGTTGTTTTATGTTATTTCAGAGAGAAGGATAGCAGCATTCCTTAGTGAAATTGGGCAGACGTTTTTATCAATATATCGATCATGTGGAACCTACATTGCTTTGCTGACTATTCTTCTTACAGTATACATGGTGACACCCAACTATATATCTTTTGGATACATCTTCCTTCTCCTTGTTTGGATTACTGGAAGACAACTTGTTGAGAGAACAAAAAGGCGCCTATGGTTTCCATTAAAAACATATGCGATCATGGTGTTCATTTTTGTCTATAGCTTGAGCAGTTTCACCAGCTTTAAGATTTGGTTGTCCAGTTTTGTAGATCTGTATTTTTATTTGGGTTATGACCCAGAAGGTTCATTGTTGGATAATATCTGGCAATCTCTAGCAGTTCTAATTGTGATGCAACTTTATAGCTATGAAAGGAGGCAGAGCAAGTACAACAGGACTGATGATCCCAATCCTTTAGATTCTGGGTTACTTGGGTTTGCCAAGCGGTTTCTGATTTGGCATAGCCAGAAGGTCCTGTTTGTTTCATTATTCTATGCGTCTATATCTCCAATTTCTGCTTGTGGATTCTTGTATCTACTTGGCCTTGTCATATGTTCAACTTTACCTAAAGCGTCTCGGATCCCATCCAAATCATTCTTACTTTATACAGGATTTCTGATGACAACAGAGTATCTTTATCAGATGTGGGGTAAACAGGCTGGAATGTTTCCAGGGCAAAAGCATTCTGATTTGTCACTCTTTCTGGGTTTTCGTGTATACGAGCTGGGATTTTGGGGTATAGAATCAGGCTTGAGGGGAAAGGTGCTGGTAATTGCGGCATGCATCTTTCAATACAATGTCTTCCATTGGTTGGATAATATGCCAAGTGGTATTTCAAGCAAAGGCAAGTGGGAAGAGCCTTGTCCTTTATTTTTGTCAGCAGAGGACACCTTCACCAATGGCTTTATGTCTAATGGGGAAGATAAGCCATCATCTAGTTTTGGGGCAGTGCCTACAAGACAAGACAGAGCAGTAAGTGATTCATGGTCATTTTTGAACCCTGCTTTTTCTCAAGCACCTCATCCTGTGTCCTCCAAAGCAGGAGGCTCTGAAGTTAGTAGCTTTAGAAAATTTTCATTGGGATATTTCTGGGGAAGCACCAAGGAAAGTCATAAATGGAACAAGAAGCGGATCCTTGCATTAAGGAAAGAGAGATTTGAAACACAGAAGGCTCTCTTAAAATTATATTTGAAATTCTGGATGGAGAACATGTTTAACCTTTATGGCCTTGAGATTAACATGATTGCATTGCTTCTTGCAAGTTTCGCATTGTTGAATGCCATCTCTATGCTATATATTTCATTGCTTGCTGTTTGTGTTCTTTTGAATCGGCGGATTATTCGTAAACTGTGGCCAGTGCTTGTCTTCTTGTTTGCTTCCATCCTCATCCTTGAATATTTTGCCATCTGGAAGAATATGTTTCCTCTGAATCAAAATAAACCAAGCCAGGCTGAAATACATTGCCATGACTGCTGGAGAAGCTCATCTTCATATTTCCAATATTGCAGGAGCTGTTGGCTGGGTATTACTCTCTTAATCTTCTTATTACTTACAACTTAAATAGGCTAGACAAGCATGACATAGTTTATACTTGCTTTTGGCTGGTAGAAGAAAACTTGACTGATTATTAATGATTCTTATTTTAGCATTAGCCCATACATTTTGTTTAGATAGTCATGTTATTCGGTTACTTGGCCATGTCTAACCATTTTGCTGTCGTTAAGAAGCATGGTATATTTGATATGGGCTTTTGGACAAATTTTAGACTGCTTTCTAACTTAGCTTCCATTACAAGAGTTGGTGGTGTTCCTGTCAATGGTCCTTGTTTATCTACCTTTTTTTTTTTTTTTCATTTTGTTCTATGTGCACTTTAAAGAAGGTTCAATTTAATCTGCTAATAATTTCCCCCTGCAGGACTGATCATTGATGATCCCCGAATGCTTTTCAGCTATTTTGTGGTCTTTCTACTAGCATGTTTCAAACTTCGTGCAGATCACTTGTCCGATTTCTCAGGGTCATCAACATATCGGCAAATGATGTCTCAACGTAAAAATTCATTTGTTTGGCGAGATCTCTCTTTTGAAACCAAAAGCATGTGGACCTTTCTTGACTACCTAAGGCTTTATTGTTATTGCCATCTGTTGGACCTTGTCCTTGTATTGATTTTGATTACTGGAACTCTTGAGTATGATATTCTGCACCTTGGTTATCTTGCTTTCGCTCTTGTTTTCTTCCGGATGAGGCTTGAAATTCTCAAGAAGAAGAATAAATTATTCAAGTTCTTGCGTATCTACAACTTCGCAGTCATTGTTCTTTCTCTTGCCTATCAATCTCCTTTTGTAGGGGAGTTCAGTTCTGGGAAGTGCAAAACTGTGAACTACATATATGAGGTCATTGGATTTTACAAGTATGATTATGGGTTTCGGATTACTGCTAGATCTGCAATTGTTGAGATTATCATATTTATGTTGGTATCCCTTCAGTCATATATGTTTTCCTCTCAAGAGTCTGATTATGTGTCACGATATCTGGAAGCAGAGCAAATTGGTGCCATTGTACGCGAGCAAGAGAAAAAGGCTGCATGGAAAACTGCACAGTTACAACAGATTCGTGAATCTGAGGAGAAGAAACGTCAGCGTAACTTTCAAGTAGAGAAAATGAAATCTGAGATGCTCAACTTGCAAATACAACTTCATAGCATGAACTCAGTTGCAACTCTTAGTGATGTTTCTCCTGATGATGAAGGCCTACGAAGGAGGAGGAGTGCTTCTGTTACTTCAAATAGGGATGTTGTGCCTCCTGATAAAGAGGAAGGCACTCTTTGGAAGCAAGAGCAACTTATTAGAGAGGAGGTATTCCCCCTTGAAGCACAAGCCGATGCTGCTCGTATGAAAGGAGAAAGTCCAGAAGTAGTGCAATCTCCAAAGCAGTCAATGGTATATGCACCTTGTGAGATTACTGAAATTGAACATGATGTTGATAGTGCATTTTGTGATACAGAGAAGAGGAAAAGCCAAGCAAAGGAAAATCCTTTGATTTCTGCAGTACACCTTCTAGGTGATGGTGTTTCCCAGGTACAGTCTATTGGAAATCAGGCAGTTAATAACCTTGTGAATTTCTTGAACATTGCACCAGAAGATTCAGACATGAATGAGCACTCATCTGTCGAGGATGAGGCATATGATGAGATGGAGAGCCAAAAGATGCAGAATATGTGTTTGAACCGTTCATCTTCTCTGCAATCTGATAAAAGTTTCGATGCTACAAGTTTGCAGCTGGGGAGAATCTTCTGCCATATATGGTCCCAAATGCGGTCTAATAATGATGTTGTGTGCTACTGTTTCTTTGTTCTTGTCTTTCTATGGAATTTCAGTTTGCTTTCTATGGTGTATCTTGCGGCTCTTTTCTTGTATGCTCTATGTGTGAATACTGGCCCGACTTATATCTTCTGGGTTATTATGCTGATTTACACGGAGGTTTATATTTTGCTTGAGTATCTGTATCAAATTGTAATCCAGCATTGTGGATTGAGCATTAACTCAGACCTACTCCATGAATTAGGATTTCCTGCACATGAAATCAAGTCATCGTTTGTTGTGAGTTCGTTGCCTCTATTTCTTGTCTACTTATTTACCCTCTTACAGAGCTCTATAAGTGCAAAAGATGGTGAATGGATGCCTTCTACCGACTTTAACTTACATAGGAGGAGTGCGCATTACAGAACAGAGGTTCTTGCGCGCTATAGCTGGAGTGAAAGAGTATCAGAGTTGCTCCAATTTGTAATAAACATGGTGAAACTGGTAATTAGAAGCTTCTGCTGGTACTGGAAATCATTGATACAGGGAGCTGAAACTCCTCCTTATTTTGTTCAAGTGTCAATGGATGTTCACTTGTGGCCAGAGGATGGGATCCAGCCAGAAAGGGTTGAGTCTGGAATAAACCAACTGCTAAGGGTGGTTCATGATGAGAGATGTACTGAAAAGATCCCTAGTCATTGCCCATTTGCTAGTAGGGTTCAAGTTCAAAGCATTGAAAGAAGTCAAGAAAACCCAAACATGGCTTTGATTGTTTTTGAGGTGGTGTATGCATCTTCTTTGACAGGATGTACCTCAGCAGATTGGTACAAATCACTAACTCCAGCAGCTGATGTGGCAAAAGAAATTCTCAGGGTACAGCATGCTGGGTTCGTTGAAGAGATGGGATTCCCATACAAAATCCTCTCTGTTATTGGTGGTGGGAAAAGGGAATTCGATCTGTATGCTTACATATTTGTTGCTGATTTGACTGTGTTCTTTTTAGTTGCAATTTTCTACCAATCTGTCATTAAGAACAACAGTGAATTTCTTGATGTTTATCAGCTAGAAGATCAATTTCCTAAAGAGTATGTATTTATCTTAATGGTAAGTCTATTTCTTCTTTGTCTTCTTAACCTCCTTAATTTTTATAGAGTATTTCTCATGGCTTAGTTGTCATTTTAATTGCATTTTGTCTGGGGCTATTAAAGCTTGGATATGCCATGTTATCCAAATTTCTAACTGGGTCAAATTCTTTCATGCAGATCATCTTTTTCTTGATTGTTGTTGATCGCATACTTTATCTCTGTTCATTCGCCACAGGAAAAATTATTTTCTACCTTTTCAGCCTTGTTCTCTTCACATATTCGATTACAGAGTATGCTTGGCAGATAAAATCTTCCAGCCAGAATGCTGGACGGCTAGCACTCCGTGCTATTTTTCTTGCTAAAGCAGTTTCTCTAGCACTTCAGGCTGTACAAATCCGACATGGGATTCCTAATAAAAGTACCTTGTATCGGCAGTTTTTGACCAGTGAGGTTTCACGGATTAATTACTTAGGCTATAGACTTTATCGGGCTCTACCATTCCTTTATGAATTACGATGTGTACTCGACTGGTCGTGCACAACAACATCTTTGACCATGTATGACTGGCTCAAAGTAAGTCCAGTGTTTTTTTTTTTCCAGGTTTGCATGGAAATTTATTTAGTTACCTGCCATTTTGGAAATATGCAGTGACTGTGATCAAGGACAGATCTTGGCATATCTTTTTATGTAGGTTACATTGGGCTTAGGTTGAAGAAACTTAGTGTTTTTAGGATAAAAGAACAGGTCTAAGCTTTAGGACTTAGAAAGTGGTGGAAACATCCAGGTTTACAACCTGTTTGAGTTGCTGGAAAGAAAGGTTAAGTTCCGGTAAATCTGGACTGATTATTTTAGGTTATTGGCTCTATATGAGGAGAGTTTCTAGGGTAACAACATTGGCTTTTGGAGATTTAGAGGAGGAAACAAGGTTTTGGTCATGATTAATTTGAAGAATATTTAACAGGCCTGCATGCGTGTGTGAGTGAGTGGGGTGTGTGTGGTTTTGTGTGAGAGAGAGAGAGAGAGAGGGAAATTGGCACCATGCCTTCAAGAAACCAAAGTAGTCAACAGTTTATTGTTTCTTTATTTAAAATCCTAGTAAAATATGAAGGATACATCAGTAATCTTTACAGACTCTTGGACTATTTATTGTCTTGTAAGGACAATGACTCTCAATTAGGAAACTACCTAATAAACAAGCAAATAATCAACTTGAATTGGACAAGTTTCTTGTTTGGTTAGATGCTTAACACAGTATCTAAAACTAGGTTATGCCCCATTTGTTATTTTCTGTTCATTATTTATCGCATTGTATTTGTATTCCAGGTGGCTCATACATTGGTTTCACTTGTAAGCATTAGGCTTACTTGTGAAGAGCAGTGTTAAGTTTTGGTATCCCATATCAGTTAGTGGGGGTTTATTCTGCCTTATATTTAGGTTTTGCCTATACAACATAGACAGGATGCTTGACAGAAGAACCTAAATTAAAATACTAGGCACTAAACTGGAGAAACTTACCCTAATTCTCCAAGGCCAGAGGATGTGTAGAAAATTATAATTCTGCACCTAAACAGGAGATACCAAGCTTGCCAAATTAAAATTAGCATACTAAGAAAAGAAACCTGTTGCATGGCTTCATCCAACTGTGTATACTACCATCAACTGGATTCATCCCAGCCCAGCCCCTGCCCTTCTCCAAAAATGAAACATGAAAACAAAATAAATAAATGAATTAAGAAAACTTGGGGAAATTATTCAGAAAATAAAGACGGTACTACTGCAGCACTGCCAACTGCTAGGACCTTATATATTACATTTGTACGTGAGGATCCATTTATTGCTTGCAAGTGAATTAAAATTGTCTGATCATGTGGGTTTTTTATTGGAAAGTCTTGACATATATCCTTTGCCAACAGTCATACGCCAGTGATAAAAACGATAATTGCAAAGATAAATTTTTTTCTTGATTTTGGCCGACAAAGATATTTTTCATTATCTTATCACGAATAGTTGTTTGACTTTAAATAAGCAATGAATCTTTGATTGGATCGTTTTCTTGCTGATTTTTAGAGACTGACATGTAGCTTTCCCCTTCAGCTGGAAGACATCAATGCAAGTCTGTACCTTGTCAAATGTGATGCTGTGTTGAACAGAGCAAAGCACAAACAAGGAGAAAAGCAAACAAAAATGACTAAATGCTGCAATGGAATATGTCTGTTCTTTATATTACTTTGTGTTATCTGGGCTCCTATGCTGGTAAGGGACTTCGTAACCAGATGTTCCATTTTGCATATTTTGATGTATAGAACCTGTGAACTGTTTGAGAAACTTTTCTCAGAAGGAATTCCATTTGATTAGAAAAGCAAACACTGAATATGTAAAGCAAACACTTGAGCTTAGCAATGTTTTGCATGAAGCATTAGAAAAGTACTTCACGTCTTGGATGTAATATTTACTGCTGATCTCTTGAGTGCCCATATTATTGTGCCTTTACAAGAAAAAGTGCAATTGGTTTTTAAAATATATAGATATGCTAATGCATCAATGAGGAAAATAAATAATATGAAAAAGGTGAAGAAAATTTAATACTTTGATTTGACCTATTGTCAATTATTCATGGTCCTTTTTTAAATCTAAATCATCATATGTAACACCAGCTGTCCCTTTCCTTTATGTTTCTTCTTAGGATGTACACTAATGGTTGCAACATTGCCAAGGAGGTTCCATTGCTTGAATGTATACTTTGTAAACTCAGAGCTCTTTATATCCTTCTTTTGAAGTTTTATGAAGTGTTGGCAGATGATCCAACGAGTTCTGTGATAGCTTCTTTATATTTGCTGTTCTTTGAGGCCTGATATGAGACAAGCGAATACAGCATAGCATAAATCAAACCTTTAAAATTGTAAAATAGTGATTCGTGATATTACACTTAAACTTGACAATTAGCATGTTACTATTGTCTTACTAAAAGTAATGACATTAGCAGTGTACTTATAGTGCCTATGAGCATCATTAATGCTGTTACCATAAGTCTTGCACAACATTGAGTGTCTAGTTAGTTTTACTTCTGGTTAGGTGGAAGAAGCATTCTATATCTTGATTAGTCAATGAATTTTGTTCTGTCTGCCAGATGTACAGCAGTGGCAATCCAACAAATATGGCAAACCCCATTAAAGATGCAAGTTTTCAAACAGACATTAGCACTGGTGGTGGAAGGTTGACCTTGTATCAGACAACTCTCTGTGAAAAGCTCCAATGGGATAAGCTCAATTCTGATGTTAATCTTGATCCACTAAATTATTTGGACACATACAATAAGAATGATATACAATTGATATGCTGCCAAGCTGATGCAAGTATTTTGTGGCTTGTCCCTGATGTGGTTCAGAGAAGATTTATTCAGTCCCTTGACTGGGACATGGACATGGGTATCACTTCTACTTGGCTGCTTACTAGGGAACGACCAAAGGGCAAGGAAGTTGTGCAATATCATAAAACAGTTGATTCTAAGGATCTTCCAGACCGATCAGACGTCCAAAAGGTTCTCAATGGTTCAACAAACAGCTTTAGGATATATAATCTTTATCCAAGATACTTCCGTGTCACCGGTTCTGGTGAAGTCCGACCTTTTGAGCAAGAGGTACCTAGTACTGTTTTGCATTGTTAGCATTTCTTCATCTCTAGTGACTTATTAGCAAAAACGTAATGTAGTAGCTTTTAGTACTTGAATTTAAGCTATCGATCTTTCAGTCAGTGCAGGAAAAGACTCTAAATTAAAGTAGTTATAAAAGGTATAGAATCATTAATAATCTATTTTTTGACGACAATGAAATACCAAATTCAACAGGTAAGTTCAGTGAGTGCAGATCTTGTTATCAATCATGCAGCTTTTGAGTGGTGGTCCTTCCATGATATCAATTCATCTAATGTAAGGGGCTGCAGAGATTTAACAGGACCTATGGCCATAATAGTATCTGAGGAAACACCACCCCGTAAGTTCTGGAAAACCCACTTTATGTTGTATGTCTATTTTGATAGCAAGTTATTATGATTTTCTTTATTATTACTTATTAATATTTCAATACTGCATCAGAGGGTATTCTTGGAGACACACTAAGCAAGTTCAGCATTTGGGGTCTCTACATAACTTTTGTGCTTGCTGTTGGCCGGTTTATCAGGCTTCAATGCTCTGACTTAAGAATGAGAATACCATATGAGAACCTGCCTTCCTGTGATAGGTACTGTTTTCTATTGATCTTTATTTATAGAAAAAGGGTGGAGGATGAAGGCAAGAATCACAATGTCATTCATTTCTTAGTTCCTTGATATCTGTTTATCTGGTTTTGATGTAGGTTGATAGCCATCTGCGAAGATATATATGCTGCAAGAGCAGAAGGTGAGCTTGGAGTCGAAGAGGTCCTTTACTGGACCCTAGTGAAGATCTATAGGTCACCACACATGCTGCTTGAGTATACCAAACCTGACTAGGTTGACAATGACCATGCCCTTTTGGTTGCAAGAATTGCCGTGAAGTGTTTTTTTGAAACGAGTTGTGACTGACAGCCTCATGTGCCTGAGCCAATTGAACTGATTGTGATTCTTCTTTGGTGGCCAAGAACCTCACTGGTGGTCTTAGGTTCTTTTGCCAGAGCATCTACGATTGATTAACATGTTGAAGAAATGCTGAATGCTATACTACTACCAAAAACAACAGCCATGTTACAGACTATAATTATAATTCAGGTGCTAGATATACGTGAATTTTGCATCACAGGTGGTCTAAGAATGGCATCAAGAAATGATTTCTTAGGAGGAATCCCTTTTGCTAACCATGTACAGAAATTTATAGGTTCCTCATAATTGTACAGGATTTTTTTTTCTCAAAAAATGAAAAAAAAAAAAACAAAAACAAGTTATTTGTGTATGATCGAATATGACCTTTTAAAAGAGAATATATGCATCTAGATCCTCTTTTACAAATTTCGAATACAAAGATAGACATTATTTTCTCAGTGCGCAACTCAACAATCTTAACAAATCTCTAACTTTGACTTGAATTTAAAGTTCTTCAATTTCTTTTAACAGTTGCATTTAATTACAACTCTCTAATTTTTATCTACTTTCAAATACTTTGAACAACTTTTCAAACCATTAATCTTTAAAATTATTACAACTACACATCATAAATCAAGTTTGGTCTAGCATATGTGTATTCGTCAAGTTAATGACACTAATTGATTTTTAAAATGAACCTTGACAATCTCTCCAATACATCAACACTTGCAAAATATTTTTTCCTTTAACGATCATTTACATCATGGGAACATTTCATCAATTTCTCATTGATAAACTATCATCTCTTATGCATTGTTACATCCTTTCGAGGCCTCACTTTTTAGACTATACAAACATCATGTAAATTTCCCTTCATTAAAATCATGTCACTTTATATGACTCTTGCTAGACCTGTCAATATGGGCCGGGTCGGCCCAACCCGGCCCTAACTTTGGGCTGAAAAAATATGAGCAGGGCCGGACCAGCCCATATTTTATATGAACTACAAAATGTTTAACCCAGTTCACCTCTTGTTAGCCCATGGGCCGGGCCAGGCTAACCCATTTTCTGTGGGAGCCTATTTTTCTGTGCCTGTTTGCGCATAGACTTCTATCAAGCTTGAAAACAGCACAAATTGTGGATCTTGTTCAAAGCTTTCTACCATTCCCGAAGAAAAAGCTGATACAATTGTGTACATTGTAATTTGACTGATATTTGTTTTGTTCTTTCATCTTTCAGGTATGAAGATAAGACTGATTGGGGAGGAAAAATAGGTTGGATTTATGGCTCGGTGACAGAGGATGTGGTGACAGGATACAGGATGCACAACCGTGGATGGCGGTCTGTATACTGCGCGACGAAGCGTGATGCCTTTAGAGGAACTGCGCCAATCAACCTCACTGACCGCCTTCACCAGGTCCTGAGATGGGCCACTGGTTCAGGGGAAATCTTCTTCTCCAGGAACAATCCTTTGCTTGCAACTCGGCGCCTCAAGTTCCTACAACGCATTGCGTATCTTAACGTTGGCTTCTACCCCTTCACCTCCCTCTTCTTGGTTACTTACTGCTTCCTCCCAGCGCTCTCTCTCTTCTCGGGGCAGTTCATTGTCCAGGGCCTAAATGTTGCATTCCTCTTTTACCTCCTCATCATCACTTTGACACTCACCTTCCTTTCCCTTCTTGAAGTGAAGTGGTCAGGCATTGGCCTTAAGGAATGGTGCGGAATGAACAGTTCTGGGTCATCGGCGGATGCAGTACTTGAGAACCATGAACCACTGGTGCAAGACTTTCAAGTACGTGAACAAGATTTTCCCTGCTCAAGTAGCTAGAATCAGAGAAAAACATCTGAGAGGTGAGAATTACCCGATTCCCCCCGCGCCCCCCCACGACTTAATTTTTTTTGGACCCGCCGGGCTGGCCCGTACCAACCAGGTCAGCCCTAAAGCTTAAACGGGCTAACCTGTTTAAACCCGGTTTAATATGAATTTAAATTTTTAACCCGACCTGTCCCATATTTTAAAAAAATAAACGGACCAAGCTCATTTTGACAGGTCTAACTCTTACCACTCTACTATTAATAGAAAATTCATACCTTTTGGAGGGTTGATGATATTAGATTCTTTTACATCATTAAATATACGTCACACCACTCAAAAAGGTTACTAGCTCATCATACATTATTATCACTGTTAACTTAATATAAAATATCAACTTGTTACTAAAATTTGCATTTATATTTTTTGAGAGTGCAAAGACATCACAATCATCACCATCTATAACAAAAGCATACTCACTTTTATTGTTGTTAATCTCATTATTTTTGTAAGAGAATCCTTCTTAATAAGTCCATACCTTTTGCATCAAAAGTATTGAATATTGTAGAGTCTAGACTTATCACCCTCAGATTCTTTATAAGAAAACTTGCTCTTTCGAACCTCAACCATTAACACCAAGTTACCTGAATTTCTACTTTTCTTTAGAGGCTTCAAAGGACATTAACACTACTTCTACTTACTCTAACGTTATTGTTTCATTCTGATAAATAAAAAAATTCTACAAAGATTTCGTAAGAATTTGAAAACCATACAAAAAATAATAGTGACTTCTCATCTTCATCCACCTTCACATCAACTTTTTTTAATTGATCAATAATTTCATCAAACTTGTTTATATGCTTAATAAGATCTTCATTCTCCTCCATCTTTTAAGTCATACAGTTTTCACTTAATTCATTAAAAAGATTTTTTATCAAATAAATCTTCTTTATTTTTATTTACAATTTTGGAACGAATTTTTTACCAATAATATGATTAAACACATTATTGCATAACAAAATTGAAAAATACTAACACACTTTTTCCCTAACTCATTCCCATTTAACATTTTTCATGCCATTTTTTTTTTCTCTAACAAAGGGCACATCAAACCTTACTACGTAATCAAAACAAAACCTATCACTGGATTAACTTACAAATCAGTAATAAAAAGTGAAATCTATAAGGCATTCCTCGCATTAATCAACAAAACTAATATCAAAAGACTACATCATAAATGAAACCGAAGCACATTTCAAAAAGTAAGCTCAAGAACAGCTCATTTTGCTAAACTAAAATAGAAAAAAACCCGAGCTATTTCTACCTGAATCTTGTCTGGTTCCCGATTAGTGGACCAAAAGGAAAACTGTCTTCGGAATCTCAGTTTTTTTTTTTTCTTCTTTCCCGGACAAAAGGGAGACTGAACTGAACTGAACTAATTAAAACAAATTATCTTTTGTCTGTAGACTCAACTCTGAAATTCATCTTTATTTGCTTTTCCACCAATTTCTCAGCAACCAAACACGAATTGAAGTCGATCAACTTAATTTGTTCAAGAAAGCAACCACACCAGCAGTGTCAATAACTTTTAACATTATTACATGAAAGAAAATAAATTTACACAAATGAATGAAATCAAGGTTTGTTTCTTTACCTTCGACGCCCTTTTAGAGGTCGCTCGACTCGTAATGTTCTCCTGCTCCTCCATCCTCTCTCCGCCGAAGCAATTTTTCCCTTCTCTTTGGACGCTCGTGTTGAATCCTACGTGGACATGGTTTCTCAGATAAATTCAGATTAGGACAGGAATGAAAATCCTCTGCCACTTAAAACTGTCCCATTCTGTGCCCCATTCATAAAATTTTGCCACGTGGCATAACAAATTAAAATTTTTTAACCCTATTAGGTGAAAGGTATTGTCTTATAAAATAATATTTCAAAATTTATTAACATTTACAGAGAAAGGGGCATAAGTTTATAATTAAGAGTTAAAGTGAGACATAAGTTTACTTGAAAAGGTAAAATATGTAAAGGTAATTTTGTCAAAAAAAATTTTCTATAAGATTAAAACAGTTCAAAATATAACTTGACTTGAAATAATTTTTTTATTATAATGTCTAATAATTAAAATTTTAAAAATAAAATATAATAATTATTTTTTAATATAATATGTAATAATTAAAATTTCAATATGATATTTAATAATTAAATTTTTAATATGATTTTTTATTATATGTGATATGATTTTTCATCTACTTATCAATATAATCTTTAATAGTAAAAAATCGAAAATATTTGACTCATAATTATTCATGTTTGACTTAAGAATTTGCTAAAACGGTAAACTCCAATTTAACAACCCTTCAATCCCATAACAGTAAACCGCTCTTCCTCCCCGGACAAAAACCTTCTACTAGATAAAGCCTTCAAATACCCAAGTCTGTACATAGTCAATATTCACGACCAGATCACCGCAAGGAAAGCTCACCCTTGCGTTATCCTTGAATAGTCAACAAATGCCTTCTATTGGAAGATTGGTCTTGATTTCAAGCTCTAGGCTTTTTATTTTTCTATGGCCATGAATGTTGTTGGACAAGAAATATGATACAGATTCTGTAATTTATTAGGCTTTTTATTTTTCTATGGCCATGAATGTTGATGGACAAGAAATATGATACAGTCTGTAATTTGTTCCTTTTAGAATCTCTTCGTATTTGTTTAGGAATTACTAGTCCTGTTAAAGTAATGGGTACCAAGTGTTTGAAGGAAGTTCTGCAAATGATGTTGGCTGAAGGATCATGGCTTTGGCTTATAAAATTGTGCATACTTCGTCCATGAACAATTTCTGTTCTTGATCTGAGTTGAGTTGCGAAAATGGAGGGCGAGTCGAAACCAAGCGACGAGCTATCTAGATTCTTAGATTCCGGTATTTACCGATTCCCCAACTCAAATGCCGTCTTCATCGACCCGGTTCGCGTGCTCAACCGATCCTACTCCCGGTTTAAGGTATCTCCTTCCGCCTACTACTCCCGTTTCTTCGAATCCAAACACCCCGCTCAAGAATTCACTCTCTCCTCTAATCCGAAGAAACGAAAACGAAAACCGAAGAAACAACCTCACTCCCTCAATGAAAAAGAACAAGCCGCCGATCAACGCCACCAGGTAATTCATCGACCAGTTATGTCAGCATTCTTTTAGAAGTTTAATTTAGTTTTAATTTCTTTTTCCTGTTCCTTGTAGGAGGCGAGGCCTTTATTGTTAAAGGCGCATGAACTTTTACTTGGAGCGGCTGATTTTCTAGCGATTATGAGCAAATTAAGGAGCCATTTTTGTTCTTCGAAGGAATTATGCGGTGGCGAAGAACATTCTTTCATTGAGCTTGGAAGGGTCTGGCAAGCTCCTTTGTATGATATAACTCTCGATTTTAAACTTAGTCGACTGACAAACCAGAGTGATAATGGAGGTTTGGTTCACTGATTTAATGATTAAAATAAAGATTTTTACTTTTATTAATTGATTCTTTGCTATTGATTTTCATCTCTGTTTCAGAAAATGGAAACGGTGGGCAGAGAGTGCTTCCGATTTTTAATAACTTAGTCGTGAATGACACACATGATGAAGTGGAGGCTGAATTTCTGAACCGCCATTATATATTACCCAGAGAGAGTTGCTTCTATATGGTATGTTGATTTTTTTTCTTCTTTTTTCTAAAAGAATAAGAAAAATTATCACAATCATAGAATTGGTGGGAATGTTTTAATTGGTATAATATTATGATTCAGTTGAACTTTATTTTTTATAAATGCAAATGTGTTTCAGATTCATTTTTATTGTGTCTTTCTTGTTCTTATATGTTTTGTCTTATATCATGTTGAAGTCCGATTTGGGGCAGCTTCACAACCTTGTTCCTGGTAATTATTGCACATCAAACCCATTACCATTGTCGAGTATTTTTCCTTAACCATGGTATGTACTGTTCTAACCTCTTGTTGAGGAACCATCTTCAACCATTTAGTCATGCGTGGAAAATCATGTCACTTGCAATTCCTGCTTGTGATATTAATACATGCATGCGAGGTTGTTTATTGGCTATCTTGCTTAGTTATTTGCTTGCATTTTCTAAATTTTTCATTAGCTGCTCCAAGAATCAATGACTCTTGGAATTATGATGGATATTGACTTTCTTTTTCCCCAATGCAGCTGAGCCCGATAGTGGTTTCAATCTTATAGTAATTGATCCTCCATGGGAAAACGGAAGTGCTCGTCAGAAATCAGTGTGTGTAATCACATTCTTTAGTGTATCAAATGCATTCATTATAGCTTTTGACTGTGTAGAGCTTGCTTACCATCCTCTTGGGGCTTTCTTTTTGTTCATGCATTTTCATTCATTTGGTTTCCGGATTGCTTCAGCTACCCAACTTTACCACACCGGTATTTCTTATCCCTTCCTATTAAGCAACTTACGCACAGAGAGGGCGCACTTGTGGCCTTATGGGTGACAAATAGAGAGAAATTGCATAATGTCATTGAGAAAGAGCTATTCCCGGCATGGGGAGTTAGATATTTGTCTACTGTTTACTGGTTGAAGGTTAAACTCTTCACCTTTTCTGTCTGTGTGTGTTTGTTTGCATGAAGTTAAAACAGCACTGATTTGCGAGTTATGATTTCACTTATCAGGCTTTTCTTGTGATTTTTAGGTGAAAGTAGATGGCTCATTGATCAGTGATCTTGACCTGTTTCATCATCGGCCATATGAATGCCTTCTCCTGGGATACTGTCATGGAAAAGTGATGAATGTATGCTGTGGCAATGAACATGTTTTTAGTTGCTAATTGCTCTTGCCTGGATTCTTTCTGTTGCTTACACTGTTGAAATTTTGCAGGAAACAGATTCAGAATACCTTTCAGAATTTAGGTCAGTAAAAGACAAACAGATCGTCATAAGCATTCCAGGAGGTTACTCAAGGAAGCCCCCAATTGGAGGTAAGTAAGTATTTAAGTATTTATAGATATTTTGCCATGCTGTGGGGGATCTTCTTGACTGAAAGATGAATTATTTTCCCAATAATGCCTTTCTTTTGTTTGAATTAAAAAAATCATTGTATATGTTAATTCATCTTTTTAAGATTGTGGAGTAACCTTTGTTATTCTAATAAACCAACTTTTACTTGGCTACTCAAAGCTTGAATTTTCTCTCATTTCTAACTTGTTTCTTCTTTCCTTTTATGTTTATAGAATTACTGTTGGGCCATGTTCCAGGAGTTAAACCTGCTCGATGTATTGAACTATTTGCTAGAGAAATGGTAGGTGGTTGGGCATCCTGGGGCAATGAACCCCTTCACTTTCAGGATTCAAGATATTTTCAAAGAGAGTGAATGCATAACTTATCCAATGTAATGCCATCTTGTGGGTTTTTACCAGTGGAAATCTGGAATTAAGTGTTCTTCTTACCAAGGAAGTGCCTTAAACAAACTGCGACTCTGTTACTCTAGCTGAAATGCTAAGATGAAAAGGTTCGGCAGCTGATGCAGGTGCTTCTTATATCATATAAGACAAGACTCCCTAATTCCCCTGGATGATATCGATGCCTATGCTCGAGGGAATTGGATTAGGCGTAGCTAGCTCTGTGGTTTTTGTCTATGGCTAACCTCGTGCGATGTGTTTATTTCCCATTCAAAAACAATGACATTCCGATGGCCCAAAGAAATTATATATCAAGAATTATCGCCTTACATTTGTCAGTGTTTTCAGGTGTTTAATCATTGGTTTTTTTTTTTAATGTGTTTAATCATTGTTGGATATCAAGAATTTACCTTACAAGCAAACTCCGAGTCTAGCAACTTTGGTTTCCATCGATGATCGACGCAATTTCTCTCTATTTGTCACCCATAAGGCCACACGTGCGCTCACTCTGTGCGTAAGTTGGGTAGCTGAAGCAATGAGGAAACCAAACGTGTGAAAATGCATGAACAAGAGCAACGCCCCAAGAGGATGGTGAGCAAGCTCTACACTGTCAAAGCTATCATGAATGCATTTGATACACTAAAGAATGCGATTACACACACTGATTTCTGACAAGCACTTCCGTTTTCCCATGGAGAATCAAAGACTAAAAGATTGAAACCACTATCGGGCTGAGCTGCAATGGGGAAAAACAGAGTCAATATTCATCATAATTGCATGAGTCATTGATTCTTGGAGCAGTTAATTAAAAATTTAGAAAATGCTAGCAACTAACGAAACATGATAGTATGCATCTAAATATTTAATCCATTAACGAGTGTATGATTTTTTTTTTAAAAAAATAAAATTTAAATTTCTTTCTTCAATTTTTTTTTTAAAAAGTAGGAAACATAATAACACGAAAACAACCAGGCATGCATGCGTTTATTAAGCTCGCAATCAGGAATTGCAAGGGACATGATTTTCCATGCAGTGACGTCACTTCATATTTGTTTACAATTACACACACCCCACTCGACTTCAAGGTATTTAGGTAAATGGCACTCAACTTTTTTTAATTTTGTACAAGACGACAGGTATGTTTATTGAGAAATTTTGTTGGTTCTTCTTTTCCTTTTATTTTTTACTCTATGTTATTATATTTATTTTTTATCTTAATAAGATTCTTTAACTATTTTTTTGACTTCTGACAATTTAGATACCAGATAAATTCAAATTATTGACTTACTAAAAAATTATATCAAACAATTATAAAGAATCGTTTCATTTCGAAATAAGATTATATTTTATCTGCAGTCCATATAAATAAATAGATATCAGAGGAAATTGTGCAGTCCATATAGTTATTGTATTAATTATATCTATTATCTTATTTTGCTAATATGGAATAGTTAAAAAACAAAAATCTTAGGTGTCAATTACATTACGTCATCGGGGACTTTATTTTCTTATACAGAAGACCATTCACAGTCTCACACCCTTTTAACAAATGCGGCTCACTTGCTTGTTTGTGATTAGATTTTAAGATTAAATGATAATAATGTTTTTGCATATCTAGCATCATTCCCGAGCGTCAAATATCTTCGAAAATCGATAATGCATATTGTTATTTTTTTTATTTTAACAAAAATCTTTGATTATCTCATTACATAAAACTTCCGAGCAATCTCCTACTCTTAATTGATGTTAAATAATTTTGATATTGAATATCACTGTGTGGTTTAGTTGCTTCTACCACTATTTCAAAAGTTAAAATAACATTATTAAATCTTTTTTTTTCATGACTCTTGAAATGAAATTCACGTTGGATAATATTATTTTTGATATGCATAGGGTTGATTGTATAAAATTTAATTTACAATTGTGAAAAAATATATTTTTAATATATTGTACTCTTTTTTCAAAGAAAAGAATAGATATATAGATTTTTGCAAGTACTTAATTATTATAATTATTAATTTTTAAATAAATATTTAAATTTATAATTTATTATTTAAGTGTCTCGGATCGAAACTTAAATCTAACCTCGTGCGACTTGATACTCTGAATATACAATTTAAGTAAACTAATAAATCATAAGTCCATATTTTCATTTCAAAAAATATTTTTGATATAGTTTATATATTCAAGACTTATTCCCTCTCTTCTTGTAAAATAATATATGATATTTTATCCATTCAATTGTATAATGACCTCGATGTATTATAAGTATATAAATGATGAGTTTACATTTTTAATAAAAAATATATTTAATAAATAATAAAATTTTTATATTTATATATTTAAAATTTACTCTCCCCCTTATTGATGTAAAATCCCCCAGCTCAGTAGGATTAAAGTCCGTAAATTGAATTTGCCCTGAGATGTGTCAGTAATGGGAGGTTGAATATGGTTCATTTTGCAATCATATCGTTCCGTTTTAGGCCAAAAGAATAAAAGCATATACCTCAGTACCAAACAAAAACAAAAAAACAGGACACCACATAGACCAAAAAGAAAAGATTTCCACCAACAATCCCAGGAAGGGAAAATAACAAAACAACCAAAGAAAATTAAAAGTTACAGCTGGAAAACCACCAGAGTTGGAAATAAGAAATGCAAAATTTACTATCTAGCTGCAAATTTAGTATACCCCAATTAAGGTAAAACCACTACAACTTACCAAAAATTGGAAATACATTGGGATTCACACAGATAGAGTTGCCTGATCATCATCTTTACATAAAAGGATTTATCAAGACTTCATCCTTTTGAATTAAAATTTGTTTCAGTGATATTAGAAAAGTGAATAAAGAAATCCATTCATTCACCACATAAGTGAAACTGCCTAAACAGTCCCTTAGTCATTGGCATGGCAAGTCACCATTGGCTGTCTGGAAACCCAGTTTGTCTAATAGGCCTAATTGACTAAGTAAAACATTAAATTCATCATCATCATCCACTCTTTCTCTCCCACACACACAGAATTACCAAGAGCAAGTTGGAAAGGAATTGACTCATTTTATTTATTATGTTTTTAAGAAACTGATAATGATGGGTGATACCCTTTAGATTTATTACCATATTCAAATCTTCAACACTTCATAAAAAGGGTAATGGTAGAACAAAAGAATTAAAAAAAAAAAACTTCCCAAATAATAATTCATGAATCATGTCTTCCGTTGAAAACATATTAATGGAACCTGAAATTTAAAAGGGGTGTAATTATGCTGTGATCCATTGAATGCATCCAAGGTGGTATGTTGAAAGTTAGACACAACCATTTATGGAGAAAGGAGCCAAGGATTGGGCCACATTTGGGTGGAGTACTTGGTAAATCACCTCCTATATAAACCCATTCCCTTCAAGGAAAAGGACATTAAAAACAGGAAAACACACGGCACTGAAAGCGGCTGCTGCAGTGCGGCCACAGCAAGAGAATGGAAACAACTTCACCCCCATTAACTTTCCCTCCAACGTAACGCACCCCACAAAAAAAAAAAAAAAAGATTCATCTTCTTATCGTGCATTTGTAACACTAAGCTACTCATCTTGTTTTTATCTAATCCAATTCTAGGTATGAGAAAGCTGTCATTATGCTTCTCTTTCTGGGTGTTGTTTTTGAACCTTTCTAGTGGGAAAAAAAAAATCTGTTTAAGCGTATGTTATAGGTGTTTTTTTTTGGAAAATTTGTTTTCAGATCAAGATGAGGGTTTTACGAGTCTGTGTGCTGTTTGGTGATATGGGTATCTGTGAAAATGGCTATATATAATAGGGGGAGGTTTTTGTGGAACAATCAGAGTTAACTTGTTTGGCTAAATGGTTGTGTTCGGTAGGTGTTTGATGGTTGGTTTTGATAGCTATATAGCTTTGTTTTTTATTCATTTTTTTCTTTTGCTTACAGGTTAAAAGGTTTTCGTCCTCATTTGCCATTTCTTAGTGATACAGGTATGTTTTTTATTCTTTTTCCTTATTGTAACGTAGACTATAGTATTATATGATTTAATCCTGTAGTTAATGATTGTTCATTAGAGCATTGCTGTATTTACTTTGCAATGTTGTTTAATTGTTTTATCAAACTGTTAATCATTTCCCTTTGGAAGAATGTGTTTTTAATTCTGTTTTGTCAAATTGAGTTTTTATTATGTTTTCCCATTTTCGTTCATTTTTTGCTTGCTTTCTTGGTTATATAGGGTTTATTTAGAGAGAGTCGACTTGTGGGGAGTTTCTTATTGTTGTTCGTAAGATGGATGAAAAGACTGATAGTGGTGGTGGTGGTGCTGCTGCTGCTAGCAAACTAGGGTCTTCTTCTGTCGTACCTCAGGACAAAGGAAGCAAGAATAAGAGAAAATTAGATGATCCTTCTCTAGAGAATCCAGTACATGTTCCCTTGTCTAAGACTGAATTCCCTCTTTATGAATTACCTCCGGAGATATTCAGAGGCCCTGTACTTGGACCATTGGAGGCAAGTTCCTCCAGGGTGCCACTTAGAGAAGATTTTGAACATTCTGATTGGGATGATCCAATTGCATGTCAACTTGAGGAACTGTTGTTATCTAATTTGCGGACAATTTTCCAAACTGCAATTAAAAGGATTATAGAGTGTGGATATAAAGAAGATATTGCTGAAAAGGCTATTTCAAGGCATGGCCTTTACCAAGGGGGTAAAGATCTTGTGTCAAATGTTGTGAATGATGCTCTGGCTTCCTTGAAGAAAGGAGAAGAAGGTGATATTTCAAGTAATGTGTTTGAGGATTTGCAGCAGCTAGTAGGGTATACAATGCTGGAGATGATTGGTGTGCTTAGAGAGGTTAAACCATCTCTATCTATTGCAGAAGCAATGTGGTGGTTGTTAATGTGCGACTTGAACATTTCAGTGGCATGTGAAGTGGAAGGAGATATATTTCACTATTTTGGTTGTACGGAAGTCTCAAGAGAGAACTCCTCTGATTCTAACCCCCTCTCGAGATCAGAAACTCAACACCCTGAAACCTTTCTTCCAAGCCCCAGTAAGCCCAATGTTTCAAAACCTTCATTCCCCTGTTCCCAAAATTATCTGCCCGAAACACTCAAATTTGGAAGTTTCCCCAATTCACCTAACCCCGAAAATCCTCTCACTTATGAAGGGCTGACACCAGAGAAAGAGTGTTTGGTTTCTGTGGGTGCTTCCGGGGATTATGTCCCACTTACATCTGTCTCTGAAGAAAAACCAGGGACTGGTCGAAAGGGCCGCTCCAAGAAGGAACTAGCTGCACTCCGGCAAAAGTCATTCAATATGGAAAAATACAGGTCTTATGGGAAAGGTGCTTTTAGAGCTGGGAAACTTGCTACCATTGGTGGTTTTGTTGTCGAAAAGAGAATGAAGTCTCCATCTAAATCACCAGCTGTGAATATGAAAAATGCTTCATCGAAAATAAATGCAGAAGCAGGAGATTTAGCTGATGAAAGCCATCATGTTTTAACTAATTCTTCACCTGGTTTAATTCTGACAGATAAGTCTCCAACATTGCCTACTAGGAGTACTAAATATGCAGTACCTACAGCAGATACTGAGCTTGCATCATCATCATCATCTTTGGAAAGAAAACCTTTTCCAAAATCTGAAGGCAGAACCTCTGTATCTTCTAAGACACTTGAACATGATGCAGAAAAGAAACCTGCCTCAAAAGCTGAAGGCAGCACTTCTATGTCTTCTAAGACACCTGATTACTATGCTGGAATTCCATATGATCAGTCTCTGGGAAAACACATCCCACAAGATGAGAAGGACGAACTGATTTTGAAGCTAGTACCAAGGGTACAGGAACTGCAGAATGAGTTACATAGTTGGACTCAGTGGACCAATCAGAAGGTCATGCAGGCTGCTCGTAGGCTTAGCAAGGAGCAACCTGAACTTAAAGCGCTGAGGCAAGAGAAGGAAGAAGCAGAACAGCTCCAAAAGGAGAAGCAAACCATGGAGGAGAACACCGTGAAGAGGGTGGCTGAGATGGAGGGAGCCTTGAATGATGCAACTACTCAGGTTGAGGATGCTAACTCTACTGTCCAGAAGCTTGAGATGGAGCATTCTATGCTGAAGAAGGAGATGGAGGTTGCTAAACTTCAGGTGGTAGAGTCAGCTGCCAGTTGTCAAGAAGCATTTGAGAGAGAACAGAAGGCACTTAAGGATGTTCGATCATGGGATGGGCAAAGGAGCTTGCTTCAAGAGGAGCTCGCATTGGAGAAGCAGATGGCTGCGGAGTTGCAAAAGAAAGTAGGCAAGGCTAAAAATGTCTACAACCAAACTGAGGTATGCTTCTCCTTGAACAAAACTCACCGGCTTGTACTTTTGCTAAATAGGCCTTAGTACTTTTGCTTAATAGGTCTTAATTCAACATATAGTTCTGCCTTGTTAAGCCAGTATATGGCTCTTAATCTTAAGTAAACAGATTAGGAAGGTTCTAGGATTGTAAGGCTGAGGAGAAGACAGTTAGATTATAGAATAAAAAGCCTCCAAGAGAACACAAAATTGTTTTGAAGTCAAAGAGACCATAAGAACTGCAGAAATTTGTTGGACTAACTTCCAATCTTTACTCTTCTTTGGGAAGCACCATGAAATTAGTCAAAGGGATTGCACACCTTTGCAAATCCCCTAGCACCTTGCCTCTCCTCAAGTGTATAAGCCAATAAGACAAATATTGACATTATTATGCTAATCAACAGTCCATTCTCTAATGTTGTACTGAATTAACTTATTTGCTTAAATTATGTTGCTACATCCATTATTTGAGAATTAGAGGAATAAAAACTCTTGGAATTCGTAATCACACAATCAGATACCATCAACAGTCAAATGTCTTATTTTTGAGCTTATAAAAAAAGTCTTATTTTTGACAACTTCTCTCCCAAAATTTTCCATCACCATATTTGGCCAAAGGCATGAAGGTGCATGAAGTGGTGCGCTTAGCTGTTTATGCCTTCAAATAGATTAATTCTATTTAATTCTTTGTCTTTTCTCATGAGAAACAATGAAAAGTTGCAGATGAGATGGAAACAGGAGAGGTTGGCAAAGGAGAAATTCCTTGCACAGGCTGCCTCCATAAGGATGGAACGAGAAGGTCTTGAAGCTGCAGCAAAAGTAGAGGAGGATAAGATTAAGCAGAAAGCAGAAAAAGATGTGCACAAATATGAGGAGGAGATCAAAGAGCTCGAGAATAAGTTATCTGAGTTGAAGATGAAGCTGGATTCTTCAAAAATAGCTCTACTTCGAAGAGGCAGTGATGGTGGCAATGGCCAATGCTCTTCTGTCAATGAGAGGAATCAGGTTCCAAGTTTCTTTGAAAGGGTGGTTGACATCAAGGATTATTCTGGGAGCAGAGGTTTAAAACAGGAGCGTGAGTGCGTCATGTGCCTATCAGAAGAGAAGATTGTGGTATTCCTTCCATGTGCTCATCAGGTCCTATGTGTCAAATGCAATGAGCTCCATGAGAAACAAGGGATGAAAGATTGCCCTGCTTGTAGGACCCTGATAGATTGGCGCATTTGTGCTCGTTTTGCTAAGCCATAGCCTCTCTGAAATAATTATGACCAGTAGAAAGGGCGGTGACTTAATGGTAGATAGGTGAAAAAGGAGCTCTGTAGAAGTCCGTTGGAACTCATTATGCCTTTTGTTTGTTTTGGGTCTTTTTGAATTGTTTATACTAGTAGTTCAAATACGAAATACATGAAACAGAGAGAGAGAGGAAGTGAAAGAGGGTGGGAGGGGAAAGTTTATAGCTAACAGCCATCTTTGTATAGTTCGTTCTTTTCTTTATAATAATAAAATATGAAGTTTAGCTTTATATGTCACCTTTCTTCAAGCGTTTGTAAACTTTTAACGTCACTCATAATCCCCCGTTTGACTAAAAAATTTTTTCAGGTGAAATAAAGGGTCTTAATTAACATTCAAACTTCCAAAAGGTTCTGGGTTCTTGATAAGCAACTAAACAAACTTGCAAGTTCTGATACCTGATGCTTCATGAGATAGTATTTTCTAATAGCTTCATGTTTTGAACTCATACTTAAAGATGAAATGCCAAGCCAAGGACGAGTGGAAAAAATGAGTCATCTTTAAGTAACACTGGTTGAACCAACGTCTATCTCTTTTCAATAGATAGAGAGGGAGTATGGCGAGATACGCATGAGAGGTCGATATGTCCGAGTGGTTAAGGAGACAGACTTGAAATCTGTTGGGCACCGCCCGCGCAGGTTCGAACCCTGCTGTCGACGAGCTGATTTTTCTACTGTTTTGTTTTTTTATTCTTTGATTGTGAATATTTACTATAAGTTACTATATGTTCTGAAGTCTGTGGAATGGTGACGTTGAAGAAGTAGCTCCAGTTTTCTGGTTCTGTGGATTGGTTTCACTCAGCATCGCATAGCGTATGGCCCATCAACTCCCCTTTGAAGTTGCCAAGCCGAGGGTGAGCTGTCCTGTTTTTGCTACTGCTCTTATTGCCTTGTCTTTCCCATTTTCACTCTTCTTTTCTGTCAGCTGCTTCTATTGGGATTCGTTTTCCTTTTAGTTTATGGTGACTCTCTGTCTAACTTTCTTTGACTTCCAATGTCATAAAGCTTTTCTGTTATGTTCTGGTGGTATCTCCCCTTCTCCACAATGTGCTAGAACAAGGTTGCCTTATTTTTCTGCAAATTGAGTATGCTAGCTGCTATTCTTTAAATTACTTCAACTACAGCTTTGGCGTTATTCTCTTTGTAAAACAAGAGAGCAATAAGGCATTTGTTTTTATCTCCATGCTTTGATCAGACAATTTCGTACAAACATACATACATACTTACATATATATATATATATATATATTCTTCTGCAAGCTGCACAAGAAGAGAAAATTGGAGTTACGTAAAGCACAGCACAAGCCCCCAAAAGAACTCCATCAAGTAACTAAATGAATATATCATATCCTATCATCTTAACTCATAAACAGTGAAGAAATTATGTATTTTCTGAATTCTGATTGCAAGGAAGGTAAGAATTAAGAGACTCAGAAAACCAGGTGTAGGCTTCTAGAGACTTGGGTACCAACTATATTGATGATTGCCAACCTACCATTCCTTAAACTGACATGTCAGAAAGGCAGTGCAGAGGTCTTACCTAAGACTCTAAACTAACCTTCTATAGCGAAGATACCATTAAGCTGGGTTTTTCTGCTTCTGGTATTTGAGGTGCTTGTGAAATATCTGAACCCCTTCAAGTATTGATGTGGGGTTGTGGGGGATCGGAATAAATGTAATAAACCAATGGGAAATTGTGAAATTTATGTATAATTTGGTCCCAGTTACACTACTGGAGTGAAGTTATTCTGGCAAGTTGTAGTTAATTGGCAACAGCCAGTAAGGTTCTGCTCTTTGTTTTCCGTCAATTTCTTGATCCTTATAGCCCCCACTAACAGACGTCAGAAGCCAGAAGCAGAACATGCGATTATTCCAGCATGCAAAAATAAAAGTTCTGGTCAGAGTTCTGATGAGATTAGTTATTGATTATGGTCATGAATGTTGCAGCCTAATCATATGGCGTACTTCAACTAGCACTTGCTCCACAGGATATGGTGACCAACTGAACTGATATTTTATATAATTTCTGTAAGGAGAAGCATTTATCGATGGTATATCAGTATCCCCTGACTGCGGTAATAAAATCTCCAAATTTTTTTTTCTGAATATCAAATTTTATTTGAATTCTTTATAGTACTTTCTATGATAAATTGGAAGGAATAATTTTGAGAGTTTTCAGTATGAGATATGTGTACCCATATTCATGAATGTATTTAATTAGATTATATTATAATGTTTGTTTAAAAATAAATTAATTCATGTAAAATTACAATACAATCACATTCCTATTATAAATATAATGTGATTATACCGAAACACCAATGCAATCTCATATTGTAACTTACTCTACAATATTATCAAATTTAATTTGAGATTTTTGTCTTTCTTTATCTTGTAAAATGATCAAAAATCTTTTTAACATAATTTACTCTTCTTGATTTGACATTTTCAAGTATTGTCAAATAGATAGATTAAGACTTGTACAGTGAATCAATATAATTATTTTTTATGAATATACATATATTAATTATAAATATAACCAAGTATAACATTTACAATTCATATAAGAAAATAGACAAATCATTCAATAAAATTTCAAAACTTAATTTTTATCACTTTAAAAATTAAAAAAATAATAAATAATTTTAAATTTTGAAAAAGAATCTATAAAATATAAAAAATAAATTACTTTTTTATTTTTAGAAATTCTTAAAAAAAATTAAAAAACCTAAAGATAATTTTTAATAGTTTAAAAAAAATTCTAAAATGATAAAAAATAATTTTTTATTTTAAGAAATTATAAAAGATTAAAAATTCAAAAAATAAAAAATATTTAGAATTTTTGAAAAAATAAAATATATTCATTTTTATACTCATAATTTTTTTAAATTATAAAAATTATTTTCTCTCTATAATTTTTAATAAACTTGTAAAAGTAAAAAATATTTCTGTTTTACTTTCAATTTCTTTTAAAAAAAATCTCTTTTGTTTTTTTTTTATTTTATATATTTTTTAAAAAGATTTTTTCATTTTTAAATTTTAGGAAATTTTCAAAATAATAATAAAAAATATATATTTTAAAATTTTCAAAAATTTTAATAAATAAAAAATTATTTTCTAATTAATATTAAAATAGATTACCCTGTCTAATATTTGATTATTTGTTGAGAGAATGTTAGTTTTGTTTTATTGTTGCTGTAAATCAGCTTTGACGTTTTATTTTCTATTAAACTCTTAGAGAGTTCACCTCTATGTGTTACGATTCTCTTATTGTAGTGTTTTATAATGGGCAAGTTTTGCACTTGGGATTGTTTCTCAATTGTCCAATAGATTCTCTGACCCTTCGGTGAACATTATTTACTTTCCAATCAATAATTGAAGTTCAACCAATATCGGTAACATTATAGAATAATTTATTTCTATGAAGTTTGGTAATCAAATTTTTATATATTTCTTTTTATTTATGTCATATATATACTAAATCTGCATTACAATAAATAAAAATAAAATATATGAGATTAAAAATTTATTTAAGAGATGATATCATATAAAAATTTAAAATAAAAAATTATACAAGTATATTAAAGTTACATTTTAATATATAGGAATAATTTGAAAAATGAACATTAAATTTTTCAAAAAAAAAAAGCTTATAAACCAAATGGTGTAATTTTATTTTTTTAATATATTAAATACTGTAATATTATTTTTTTCAACAATCACATTTTTTATAACGTGATTTCATTGTAGGACATTAAATGTCTATCTTATATAAGAAGAGACAAAAGAAGAAAGAATTGCTGTCAGGTAAGGCACTTTTAAGTTTTAACATAACAAGTTATATCATAAGGATGACAACAAACAAATCTAATATTAATTGCTAAAGTTTTTTCATTGGAAACCTATATGACTACCCTGTTTGACAAAGAAGAAGACCTTTTCATATATATAATAACCTTTTCATGTGATGGGTCGTTTTTTCCCTGTAGATGAACAAATATAAAATTACGTGGTCATGATATAAGCTGGTGACTGATAACTTCTTAAAACATATTTATATGCTTTAATTTTAAAATCCAGATTATTAGTGCTAAATTAAGATGCAATATGGAACATGCTACGGTACTTGAGTTGACTTTCCTAAGAAACACAGATCCTTGATTTATGTCTGGTATAATAAATTTGCAAATTCATTAAACTAATGTTCTAAAACTCTCACGGCAACCATCACAGTGAGACCACAAGATTTTAGCAGCATGAGTAAGTGAGATTATGTGAAGGGAATCTCCCAACAGGCAGAGGGAGGGGCTGTCAATGTTTCTAAGATTTGAATTGCTTCCTCAGAAGCAAGTCGCAAACGCATGTATTAGGCTTCTTTCTTGATACAGCAAATCCCAGCTAGACCCACATATGGATTCGGTTTTGAGTACATCATTCTTCACCTAACTCTTAAAACTCCATTTTTTTTTTCATTTTTTTATGAGTGGATGCCATTTTGTCACCGCCTACACGTATGGGTCTCAGTTTTTTTATGAATTGTGTTTTTATATGTGTGATGCAGGCCATATAGAAACCCTTATGGGATGAAGCTGATATTGCTAGCTAAAATATCTTAAAGGGTAGTTGAATTTCAAGCTTGTGTATTTAAATAGCACAGAAAATGATGGTTTGGGTATTCCATAGAAACCATAATGGAAGTTTTTGTTTATGAAGAAAAGAACCCATTATTTTCAGACAGAGATCCGATGTTCATAGACCAAGATGTTGTGGTTATTATAGAAGATAGTTGAAGAACAAGCTGAGTGAATCCTATCTATTGAAAACATTTAAATTCCAAGCTAAAAGACTCCAGATTTTGGCATCCTTTTTATAGAAGTATATGACCTTCCATGGCGTGGTGTAATGTCAGAAGAAGAAGAAAAAGGTCGGGATTGAAGCCATTTTTCTCTTTCCTTTTGACATTGACAAGCTGGTGTTTGGACTCGCAAAAAGGCAACTTCAGATTCGTATTACCCTGGAGGAATGGGATAGGAGCAGACTAGAGACGGTATGCTGACAAGCCCCACACCCAACTCATATGAGTGGATATCATAGAAATCCTTTGCCAATCCTGATGTGTCACTCACTCCAATTGTTTAAGGCTCCTCCTCCACCTTGGAAATTGCATGGGAGTCTGGTACGCCGGATCTGGAGTGACGTGGCTTTCCAAATAAGAATCCTACTGAAGACTTAATACATTGGGTTGGAGTTGTTGGCTCTTTCCATTATCTTAATCTCCCATGAATTATAAAAAGATTTTCTCGATAATCTTAATCATATTAGCTCCTTAAAAAATGGGCTTCTTAATTAATAAAAAAAAATAAAAAAACCCTAAACGACATGTCTCCACTGCCCAATAAAAAGCCACGCAAATTGCATTTCTCTCCCTGGAGCAGTTGGCAACTTGCTATGGCATTGTTCCCTCCCTCCCCTTTTCTCTCTCTAGAGAACCTTGAAGTCATATTCGGCCCTTGCTTTACTGCCAAGTGTCACCAAACCTTTCCAGGAAGACTCCTTCCTCCCTTCCACCTCTATGAAACCCAAAAATTGGTCATTTAAACCAATCTTCACCATCATTTTGTTTCATACCAAGAAACGGAACACGAACAGAGTTCTAACTCTAGAAAACAACTCTGCAACTCTCTCTATCCCTCTCTCTCTCATGCAATCGTCTACAGCTTTAGAACCCATTGTGTTCAACCCTCATTTCTCCACTATGCTCAAACTCCTTAACAAGAGAATCAAGCGCTTTTGTTCCCGCATCCGGTGGCCGGTTCGTCGCCGGTCCAAGTCCAAAATTGTCATAAAAAGGTTTGGCAAATCAAACTCCAAGGCTAATACTGACACTAAAGATCACACTATCGTGAATGGGACTTCCATAGTTCATCAAAATGGCCAACTGGGTGGTCTAGACTCGGTGAGGCCAATACGTATAGCTACTTTCAATGCTGCCCTGTTTTCTATGGCCCCTGCAATACCTAAAGCGGAGAATTCTTCAAGTTTTGACTTTGAAAATGAAGGTTTTAAAGGTGCTAGGCGCTCCATGGATCTTAGTTTACGCGCGAAGTCTACAAATGATCGGCCAAAGAGTATACTAAAGCAATCTCCCATGCACCCAAATTCCATGAATGACAAGGAGAATCTCTCCAACCAGCAAAAATTTGTGAAATCTAAGTTAAGGGTGTCAATCAATTTACCAGATAATGAGATTTCTTTATTGCGTAACAGACAACTGAGCTTTGCAGAACGTGAAAAGGAGGGATCTTCAAGTGGTGGTGGGAGTAAAATTTTGAGAGGAAAAGCTCCATTGAGGTCAACAGTGAGTTTTCCAACAAATATGGGAAATGGGGTTCATGGTTTCGAGAGTTATAGAAGCAGAAAGACAGTGCTTGAAGTCTTGAGAGAGTTAGATGCTGATATTTTAGCTCTGCAGGATGTGAAAGCAGAGGAAGAGAAAGCCATGAAACCTTTGTCAGATTTAGCTGCTGCTTTGGGGATGAACTATGTCTTTGCCGAGAGTTGGGCACCCGAATACGGCAACGCCGTGCTTTCCAAGTGGCCGATTAAGCGGTGGAAAGTGCAGAAGATCTTTGATGACACAGATTTCAGGTAAGTCTTACATTTGTTTTCATGTTCATATAGTTAGAATATTGGATTTTCAATGGTCTTCTGGTTTCGTTCTGTTTTTGGTTCTTTTTTCTCCATTATGAATAATATTAAAGAATCACCATTCTAGCTTTAACTAAACAAATCAAAGTAGTCTCTTTTTATAGACTTTATGTAGTCAATTTGCCAACTTTATGATCTGAAGAATCTATAACTTTGCAAAATAGAATTAGAAGTCCATTGTTGATTTTGAAAATGTCAGCAATAATATGCTGCTTTTACACAGAATATATATATTTATTTTTTATTAAAAGTTGCATAAATATTTCCACTAAATTCTTTGTAATCCCCAATTTTTACTTATAGTTTAGCATTTTCTTGATTGAGCTGTCCCTAAAGACGGACAAATCTTATTTTATCCAAGGTTCCTTGAACTCGTCCAATCCGATATCATATAACTTTTGAAGTCAAATACCATCAGTTTTTTGGTCTTCATCGTAATTGTATAACCATATGCTTACAAAGACTTCTCATACATCAATGACCTGTCATAACAGCTGTATCCAATAGACTGAATAAGAAGTTGCGGCCCCTTCTTGAATTTTATACATTATCATCATCTGGGTTTTCCAGGAATTCTACAGTTTCTGGTTTTCAGCTCACAAAAAGGATGTTTATACTTCACTTCCAATACTCTTTTCTTTGAAGGGAGATTGGGTTTTCTGAATGCATTCTACGTAACGTATTGTTGTGTAATTTTCCAACTGCAGCCAATAAAGGTTCCGAACTATAAGAAAAGTACTAAGTTGTTTCTTTAGTTGCAGCCTATTTTCTCTTTTCCAAAGTTGTTTTCTTCTTCTCGTATGGGATAAGTTCTTAGCTATCTTCTAAATATTGAATGATTGAAGTTTTATCATTCCAAGTAATTCTAAATCTTCCTTAAGTGTCAGCAATCGGGTATACCGATTGGAGCAGTGGTCTATGTGGGTGTAGTTAGAGAAGAATAATGCATTTAACCAAACACACAGTTTTTGGCATTGTTTTTCTTGTGGGGAAATTATCAAATTATGACAAAGATCAAGGGTTAGTGATAGCTGTTAAAATTACTTGAAGTTGAGAAGATATAGTGCTATACACTTTTCAACTTTGTTTTTTGTTTGTTTCAGTGGAGAAAGAAATCATGATTTGAAGTAAAACAAATGAAGTTAGGTAAGATGTATGCTGGTATATCTGCAATATGGGTAGGCTTTGTTAAGAAATCGTTGACTTGACTGAGAAGAATGAAGAACATAGAGTTATGCATGTTTCTTGAAAAAGCAGCATTGCGAGAAGATAAAACACAATGGAAAGAGACTCCTCTTAACTGTATATATAAAATTCATTATCGTGATCAAATATTTATACCCTAGTGCTGACAACAAAGTAGTAGCAATCAGGTTTGTTGTGACTTGTCATCCAAATTTCTGTTTCTGAATTGCCATGAACGCTACTGCCTCTGTAGTTAGCACAAAACTTGGAAATTCATTTTCTTAGCAAGTCAGAAGAGACTGAAACTTGGAATAGTTATGAAGTAACAAGGGAAGAAATAATGCATTATGCTGACTTCCTTGACAGGAATGTTCTCAAGGCAACTATTGATGTGCCCCAGGCAGGTGAAGTCGACTTCCACTGCACACACCTTGATCATCTTGATGAGAACTGGCGCATGAAGCAGATAAATGCAATAATTCAGACTAATGATGGTCCACACATCTTAGCTGGAGGCCTCAATTCCTTGGAGGAAACAGATTACTCCACGGAGAGGTGGACGGATATTGTTAAGGTATATGTGGGGGGACATTTCCTTGAATAAAATCTGTCATACAGGATTTTAGAGTGACATGTTTTAAATGAACTTGTATCTTATAGTACTACGAGGAGATGGGAAAACCAATACCGAAGGTTGAAGTGATGAAATTTCTGAAGAATAAACAATACACAGATGCTAAGGACTTTGCAGGGGAATGTGAGCCAGTGGTCGTGATTGCCAAAGGACAAAGTAAAAGAAAAAAAAAATAGCAAACCATTCTCTTTGAACTTTTCCTCTTACTTTTTACAGTTAGTTGATTAATAGTCCCCTCATTGACATGAAACAAATGCATTGATTTGATGCAGGCGTGCAGGGCACATGCAAGTATGGGACTCGGGTAGATTACATACTGGCATCCCCAAATTCACCGTACAAGTTTGTTCCAGGGTCGTATTCAGTCCTTTCTTCCAAAGGGACTTCAGATCATCACATGGTAAAAGTTGATATAATAAAAGTAACTGAGAATGTTGAAGAAAATGTCAGTAGAAAGCGACGGCAACCAAAACAGAAAGTTGTAAAGATTACAAACACTTCTCCATCAAAGGGTGTATGGAAAATACATACATGAGAGATTGACTTTGTTTTTACCTTTTTCTTTTTATCCAATAGTAACTCTAGGGAGCAGCAGATGATTTTGGATTTGCATCCTACTATGCTTTGTAAATCATTAACTTTGCATTTACATGGGCTTAAATAGAAAACTTGAGGGTTGTTATCAGGTGTGGAACTTAATTTGTACAGTCCTTGAAAGAAAACTGGAACAGTTTGATTTATTTTGGTGCTTCTCTTTTGTCACTGTACTATGAATACCTCAGCACGCATTTAAGGAGCAACTGCCTGCCGTAATCATCCAAACTTGATGGATCACACCTGCTAGTGGCCTGTCAATGGAGTAAAGAGCATGATAGCTACTCTTTCCCAAGAATCATGCTTTTTAAACTTTAGTTTAAGCGGTTCGTTGCAATTTCAAGGCAAGAAAGTGACAACCAATTAATCCAATCATTGGATTCTTAAGAGCCCATTAGGCTGGACACGGTACGGTACAGTGAGAGGCTTTGCCACCGCACCCAACCCCAGTTCGGTGCAATGGACGACGCCACAGGGCACCCTGCCCTAAACCCCCATGGCCCTAAAGTCGTTCAAATAATATGATTCCTTTTGTGTGCCCGGCCCACGTGAGAAACTGTCCCACTCGTGTGCTAAAGATTTGCAACAAAATGGGGTTTGTATACCTTATCCTATCCAATTAAGCAAGAGGAAAACACAAAAATCAGAAGACAATTCACGTGTTGATGAGCAGTAGTAAATCATGGGAGGTCGGATTAATTACTTTAAATGAAAACATTAAATTGTCCTTATTTTTCTTTACCAAAAATACTATTTAGTACCAGAGTAAAAATAATACCGTACTTATTTTCTTTCCTTTTTTTTTTGTCTTGAAAATCAAGTTGATAATCAATTATTTCGAGCGGTTGACCCATCGAGATGACACAAATATCCTCAAGCTCGACCGTTAGCCGATAGCCGACCTCTTTAAATCTGAAGGGTATATTAGTCTCTCACGAGAAAAGACAAAATTTTGTTTTGGTCCAACTTACATTTTCCATTTCTGAGACCAAATTGTCAAAAGAAAAAGCTTGACAAGTTCTGACTATTAAAACAATCGCGCGATCTGCCTATCTCTTTCGCAAACCACCTCGCTGCTTGTTCCACCGCCAAGTTGTCCAGTGAGCGAACCCGCTTATCCAGCGCACGAGCCTCACTTTGAAGATGGCAGACGACGCGTTGCTGAAGCAACTAGAGGAATCAACGAAGGACGCGGTGCGTCATCAGGCCGAGACTCTCCATTCAATTCTTCAACACCAGCGCGGCGTGCGTTATCTTCAACGCTACCTCTCCGACGTTGACGATCAAAATGCCCCGATCGACGCTGCCACTTTTAGACGCTCCGTGCCGTTATCTTGCTACGATGATTACGCTGATTACATCAATCAATTAGCCGACGGAGCCAGCAGTGATGATCATCTCTTGTCCGTTGATCCTCTGGTTTGCTTCTTTTATAGGTAAACACGATTTATTTACAGTTAATAAATATTTGAATACATTTGAGTTACATTAGAGTTTTTAATTAATTATTTATTTATTTGCTTTTTTGAGTAGTTCTGGAACAAGCTCGATGAAGCCTAAACTGATACCTTACTTTGAATCAGCGCTTTCAAAAGCGGCGTCGTATATAGCTCATCAAGGAAGTGCCGCTGTTCTTCGAAGGTAAAGACTTTTACTATTTCTATTACTATTATTTTTGTAATTTGTTTAAGTTAGGTAAGTGAAAAGAAATGACCTTTACTCAAATTCAATTTCTTTTTAGTTTTTGGATTTGAGAAAAGTGAAAAGGAGAGAGTAACAACTTATAATTTTAGTCTTCTTTTCAGTTCAAAGACATTTGTTAATAATATAATTATTAATTTAGTTTTTTTTTTCAATTATTTAGGTTTTTTCCTCCAAGGCCTGAAGTGAATAGAAGACTGGCATTTATATATGCCGATAATATTACAACTACGAAAGGTGGTTTCAAGGTAATGGCTGCTTCTTCTTTCCCTTTGCAGAATAGTAGCAGTAATGCAAATCGTTCTCTATTTACGTCTCTCACTAGCCCCAAGGAAGTGATTCTTGGTTCAAATGTTGAGCACCAAATGTACTGCCACCTTCTCTGTGGTCTTAGGAATTCTGATTTTGTGGATGCTATTCATGCCCCATATGCGCCGGGTTTGATTAAAGCTTTGGGCTTATTGGAATCTAAGTGGGAGCAACTCTGTGAGGATATCAGAAAAGGGTTTCCATGTTTGGAGATTGAGGATGTTCTGATGAGAGATTCTGTTGTTGAGGTTCTTGGTGGACCACAACCGGATTTGTCAAATAGAATTCGATTGATCTGTGAAGAGAAGGATTGGGGTGGAATTTTGCATAAATTATGGCCTAATGTTCGATATATTAGATGCATCACAACTGGGAGTATGAAGCAGTATTATTCCAAACTTAAGTACTATGCAGGAGTGATACCTCTGTTAGGAGGGGATTACTTTTCATCAGAGTGCTGTGTGGCCATTAACTTGGATATCAAGCAACCACCAGATATGACCAAATTTGTTATGCTTCCAACTGCCGCATATTTCGAGTTCCTTCCGTTTGATTCAACTGAGAACAAGGTTGTTGGTGAAGAAACTGTAGATATTAGCGGTGTTGAGGTAGGGAAGATGTATGAAGTGGTTGTGACTACTTATAGAGGATTTTATAGATATCGACTGGGTGATATTGTAAGAGTTGTTGACTTCTATAACTCATCTCCGTTGCTGGAGTTTGTGATGCGAGCTCCTAAAACTTCATATGAGATTGTGTCTGAGGGAGATTTGATGGCTGCCATGGAAAGTTTTCAACCTTTGCTGAGAAGTATCATGGGCATGGAAGTAGAGATTGTGGAGTTTACTAGTTTCTTGGACTTTGATTTGAGTCCTAAGAGGCTGAAGATTTTTGTTGAAGTCAAAGACTGTGATATGTTTTCACAGGACAAGTTGCAGGAGTCAATTCTGCTCCTTAGAAAGTGTTGTTTTGCTCTTGAAGATAGCTTGGGAAGTATTTATAAGGTGCAGCGGGATAAAGGCGAGATGCACCCTTTATCACTATCAATTTTGAAATGTGGTAGCTTTGACAGGTTACTTCAAGGAGCAATCAAGAATGGAGCAGCTAGTCAATATAAGCCACCTAAGATCATAAGAAACTGTGACATTGTCAATGTTATGGAAGGATATGTTCTTGTGACTGTATGCTTAGAATCTCTATGTGCTTAATGACTTGCTACCCTTTTTATGCTTAATGGAATAACTAGAAGGTGAATCTTCGATAGAGTTATCTATATGCTTTAAAGAGCATAAATTTCTCTCAATTTATCAGTTCCTAAATATTTATGAGCATTGAAATATCATACATGCTAACTAGAAATCAGATGTAATCTATCATCATAATTGTAATGTAACTGAAATATTCTTGTTGCTTGTTTTATCTTGTTCTTCCATTATTTATTTTTTAATAATTTTGGCCACAAAATGTAGAAAGCAAAAAATGTCATATTTTCTCCAAAAGGAATGAATAAGCAATAAGCTGTTGCTAAACTAAGTAAATTTTATTATTGTAATTTTGACTTTTGCCAATGAGCTTATTAGATTGTTTTAACTGGTTGCGTGGAACAAGTTGTACGGTTTACAAACTTCCTGGTAATAGATTATGTTTAAGTATTTGGCAGAATGATTCTTGTTGCTACCTTCTTTAATAATTGTGTTAATCATCATGGTGATGTAGCACTTTCAGCAAGTTAGGTAGACCCCAAGAACTATCATTTTGAAAGGAATGGTTCACTGATTTGTGTAAGTGGTTTTCGACTTTGAATGTAAGGATCCATGACCATGATTCACTAATAATAATATTAAAATCAAACACCAAAAAAAATTGCGTAGAAAATACTCTAGTTTTATGAGTATAACGTTTTGGGTTGTAAATAATTTCTGATTGGCAATTCATCTTCTAAGAAAGCCAGCAGAGCCTGATGTCTCTTTCTCACTTGCTTTCTTTTCGCGAAGAGGTGCTGCCTTTGTATTTGCATCTCCTTCAGTGTTAATAAAATCTCATTTCCATGGTAAAATACCTGTATTACCCCAAATGTAGCATCCAATTTGCTTGATTTTGAAACCATCAGTAAATGTTCTTCACTGCTAGGAAGCATCTCCAATCTCTCAAGACATCTGCTTCACTGAAGAATGAGCTGCTTCATCTTCTTGATTCTCTATGCATTAATGGCTGCTTGAATTTGTTCCAGGGTTTTCCCCTTTGTTTCAGGAACCACTGTGACCACAAACAATATAGCCAGTGCATTGATTGCAGCATAAAGAATGAATGTACCTGAAATCAACAAGAGGTGCAGGTAAATTCACGTCTTATTTTTTGTTGGAGGTCGTCCTCATAGTTTGTGCATGTACTCTTTACAAAACTTGGCTCTCAAAATTCAAAGTTTTCTTTGTTGAATAAATTAACTTGCTTTGCAATCTCGATTGTATCAATTACTGCTTAATTTTTGGGATTATAGAATCAAAAGAGGAAATTTTCATTCTATTTACCATAGGAGCTCCAGCTCATAAGGAAGTTGAAAGTGTAAGAAACTGCCCATGCACCAAACCAGTTCACTAGTGTTGCTAAGCTTCCGGCTACTCCTTTAATATTTATTGGGAATATCTGCAACCAAATGCCATAGTTAGAGGACTGGAATGATTAGTACATCAAGTAGAATGGTAAATCTTGCATACTACTTTTTCATTACCTCAGACATTACGACCCAAGGCACTGCACCCATCCCAGCTGAAAAGGATCCTATGTACATCTGAGCTCAATCAAGATATGTGTCAGAAATAACAAAGGGGAGCTGGTAAGCCATACTTTGCCAATGAAGAAATCGAATGGGTATATGACTTGATAAAAATTTTTGACATTACCAATATGCCTGTTACAGCAAGAATGGGAACTGAATTGAGTGCCAAATTATGGTCCTGCATGTTGGCAATTTTTCTCAAAATATTAGCATTTGACAACGATAAAAGGTAGTATAGTTATAGATGATATAGTTCAGCATTTTAACCTTAAGATAGAATGAAATCCCAGATAGTATACAGCCTAGGACCAATCCTGCTGAAGAAACCTAGAATAAAAGAAAATGAGATTGACTTTCTATCCATGAAAGTATTTAGCCCAGCAATTTAAATTGCTCTAGAATTTACCAGTAATAGAGGCTTTCTTCCAGCTTTATCAATCACAGTTGCATTAAGACCAGTAATCACAACCTGCAATGGTGATTGTTTTAAGCTATTGTTTGCCAGGAAGAAGTACATAGATATCAAGGAAAGGGAGAGGTGAAACCTGAAGAATAGCATAAATTATTGTCCCAACACTGGCAGAAAATCCTGAGATATTTGAAGTACAAAAGCAACTGTGTTAATTATAGAAGACTTTTTTATTGTTATTGTTATTTGTTAGGTTTAAAAGTTGAATTTCTATTAATGTTATAGACACAAGAATCTATCTGAGAAAAGTGTTTTATCCAATTAGATCCAGGATGTATATTTTAGAGGTCAAAATCCCGAGGTTCACTTTCTTTGTCATCATCATCTTATGAAATGCATGTGCCAGGCTCTTTCTACTCATTTTCCTGTGCATCAGGTGTAACTCAACGGTTTCATTACCTGCTGACTCAAAAATATTGCTGACATAAAAGCAGATTCCATTGATTCCTCCAAATTGTTGAAAGACCATTAATCCAACTCCTATCTGGTCATAGATAAATGCATGATAAAAAAACATTAATTAAGAGTGACAAGTTGTGTTTGCTAATGTTGAAGCAGAATGGTCTGATTGTACTACTGGGCTTAGAAAGAGTTATAATTACAATGACTGAGCGCAAGTATCTTTGTTGAAACAAATCCAGCATTTTGGCTTTCTGGAGCCGTTGGAGAGTCTCTATATAGTCCTGTCAAGCAATAAAATAATTCTTTTCTTAATCATTTTCTCCCTAGTGCTCTAACTCATTGTCAGTGTTGATTAGGATGATAGAGTTTAGATTAAGAACCCGAATGTCAGCTGCCTCCTTTGATATATCAGCATCCTTGCCACGAAGATCCTGTAGTGCAGCTTCAAACTCTTTTTCACGTCCTATCTTTGCCTGCATTAATCTGAGATTGTTATCCAATGCCCATTTATTGTTACTATAATTCAGGGTAAAGAAAAAACATTCCACCCTCTTTTCACTGCTATTTTATACCAGCCATCTGGGAGACTCTGGAATGAAAAAGAGTCCAAAAAGCAGAATTGCACAAGGAATAAGTCCTGCAATCACCCCACGTGTGAATCTCAGTTTGTGTCATCTAGCTTTACAAACACACATGCAGGGTTTTGCAGAAGAACATTCAGTTTAAATAAATTGATAAACACTTTTACCAGTTAATGCTAAAGTCCTCCAAGTTAGAACTGTCCCTATTATGAAGGCAACTGACACTCCACAGCAGATCATAAGCTGTAGAATGAGATGAGAATAATCAGATAAATCTGTGCAGATTCATTGTTTTTTATCTTTGTTATGCATTTATATTGCACATTCAGACAACTGATGCCTTTCCATAAATTTACATTCACAACTCAAGAAATTGTCATGATATTTAGATAATGAGTGCTGCTGCTTAACAGGCACATGTTACCTGATTTATAGTTGTTAGTGCTCCTCGAAGATTCTTTGGTGCGATTTCAGCAATGAACACTGGTACCTGGTCATATATCCAATAAAGGCATCACAGTCATTTATAACCGGTAGTTTATCATTTACTGAAGAAGGTTTAGAAGTGAACTTTGAGATGAGATATAGAAACTCACCACATATGAGAAGACTCCCATCCCGTATCCGGTTGCTAGTCTTCCAATGTCTAAAGCCAAAGCCCCCTTTTGTTTCAATCAAGACATAGACAAAGATCATAAAGTCATATTTTTGATAACTGGTTCTGGTTAATTTGCAGCTTAAGCAATGAAAAATTCAGGACGGAGATTAATTAAAACCTTTGCAAAGTAAATAGCAAGCCACCCTGCAACACAGAAGCCAGTAGCTGTTCTCATTGCCTGTACATGTTTAGCAATGAGCATGATGTTACATCATTGGTGTCCATACCAAAGCAAAATCACTGACACAGATGTTCAATGGAAGAGCAGTTTAGCATGGATTGATCGATCCATTCATCTGCTTACCCCTTTCCGACCAATAAAATCAGCAATTGGCCCACTTGTGATTGCGCCAATCATTGCACCAAAAGTCAATATAGATCCAAACACTGAATACTGCACATCCAAAGATCAAGTGCATCAGTTTGAAGTTGCTTCTGTGATGAGCATACTGATTATGTTATGAGAATGCTAGCTTTACCCAATCTTATTAAGCTGCAATGAAATGTTAAGAATTGTTCTCTGCTGTGTTCTTTTCTTGCTAAAATCTGTTCATAATATGTTCAAAACCATTCAACATCTTGGGTTTCAATTATGCAACTTGTTCCTATTGTGTTTCAGCTGATTAGTCACCAGCCTTTATACAATTGCATCAACTGTATTATTTTCCTACACAGACATAATGATAGATGTCAATAATGTTTGACATAACTGTATACGTACCCAAATCCTTTTGAATTTATAAACTTCACTTGGAATTTGATAATTATGGTATCCTAGTTTGTCGTCTGGACAAAGTCAGTCGAACAGTTTGAGCACTATCCACCATGTTAGTCGATAGTGTATGGCATTGGAGATCTAGGAATTCCTTGGACCAGTTAAAAGGTCACCAGAGTTTAACCATAGCTTGATATTGCTATTTCTTGTTACTAAATTGCTAAAATAAAAAACATGTTCTGTTTATCGCTACCTACTGCTTGTTGAACTGTTGCATAAGCATTAATGGCTTCCTTCATTTTTATGCTCGTGAGTCTAGAAAACAAGCCAATTATGGTTGTTATTAGTTAAATGGGCTAGAATGTTTATAAAGTAACTAGAGACTAGAGTTTTCAAAGCCTTTCAAAAAAAAAGAAAAGAGCTAGAGTTCCCATAATACCTCTGCAATAGTAAGAGAGAGATCCTCCCTGATGGCAGTCTGAGTTGGTGACGAGTAGCCTGCCTGAAAATGATTTGACATTTTGTATTAGAACTTAAAAGGTAATATTTGTAGCAAACCTCATTCTCGGACATTTTTTCGGGGTGGGCGGTGGGCTTACACAGGATCCAAATTCAAAGGAGCCGCACACTGCAACAAAGGTGCTGACGTAAACCATCCAAAAATTTGCTTTGCTGCTTGTTTGATCGGTATGCCCATCTTCCTCGTCAGCCATATTCTTCTGTTCCTGCAAGAGAGGTACGCTTGCCTCTTCATGAAAACTGTTGTTACCCTTCTCTATATCCTCCCTGATGGCCATGTTCTTGTTCCTCTATTTAACTTTGGATGTCTTCTTCGGTACCTCTGTATATTGATTCAAATTGAAAAGAGAAGAAGCTTGACGCAATATGTTCGAGATCAAGAAGATACGCAAAAATGGATCTCCTGGCACCTTAGAGAATGGAAGGTGGAAAATCCAGGTCAGAATATCCTTTGTTTTTCAAACTTACTACGTTTCTTCTGTGCTGCTTTTCCCACTGGTGTTATTGCTTATGTGTATTGATGAGGTGTATAGGCGTGCTATCTGTTTTCTTCATTCAATGGCTCCCCGTTTCTGTAAAAACTTTTTGGGTAATTAAAAGGCAGTACAATACTTTGACGCAGGTGAATAAAGCATTGTGGTATGCATGCAAATTTCGAATAACAAAAGAATTGACTTTTAACAGAGATATGTCACAGCAAAGCAGGCACGAATTGAAAATCCATGATGTTGTTAAACAAAAACACCATCTCAGAAATCAATAATATTTTTTTCAGTATGAAGACAGGCCGCCATTGTGGTCCATGCTCGTTTCGTTTCCTCATCGAGACAAGAAGGTCCCTTTCAACTCTGTCTTCTGTGGCTAACATGCTTTGCTAGTTGTCCTGCTGGTGAACTCCCAAGACAAGCATCCTGCTTCAAGAACTACTGAAGACCATTGAAAACGGAGGGTAAATCATACAGGTAGACAGCTTGCTACATATAATCTCTCTCTTCAATTATGGAGTTTTGTAATTGTACGATTGAGCAGTTGCCATCTTCGCAAACAGTGAGCACATATAGCTACCAGTTTTAGTAAAATGACTGGTAGTTTCGGTTCTAATGTTTTTTCTGCAGCGTCGATCAATATCCATCAAAGATATTTATAGGCAACCTAGCGCTGTCACCCTCTATCAAAAAGCAGAAACATTATCAGCCAATCTGGTGAGTCTGTTAGATCTTTCTTAATCAAAGTTGGACAACGACAAATTAGTTTCTGTTTTCTTGGAAATGGATCTGAGTTGTCCTGAGGATGAAACGGTGTCATGGGGAGGGCAAAGACCACAAGCTTAATGGCAGTCAATTAATTATTCTTACCATATGCAGTAAGTTTATTGAAGTTGAGATGTGTCATTGTCCAAGAATCGTACACCAACCAACATGATAACATTGAAGAGATAACCATGAAGTAATTAATGAAGGATAGCAACGTTTTGTTCCCGCCAAACTCTTGTCTTCAAAAGTCCATGATCAAAGCTTGACAAGCAATTTTAAACTAACAAAGAAGAGTAACCCCATGACATGTGTATGATATCTGAGCAAGTTCATGGACAGAGAGATGCACCCAAATTTAAAAAAGATGTGCAGTGATCATCAAAGTTATGATCACGTCATATATATATATATATATATATATGTATATATCCCTGTTAGTTAATCTGTCAAGCTCCATATCCGGGATGAAACTTGATTTTCATGTGATGACTAGAGCTTTAATTTGCCGTATAAGTCAAAAACCACTTGCTACACAGCTGGAATGAATAAAAAATTATATTAAAATTCCATTCTCTAAATTAAAAAAATTATGAGCCACGCACATTTTAGCACGTTAAGGATTAGAATGCAGACAAGTAAGATGACGGAATTGCGTGAGGATTAGAATGCAGACAAGTAAGATGCACACTTTAGCATGTGAGAGTTTATAGAAGGAATTGCGTGAGGAATTGAGAGATTAATGCACTCGCTGATCTTTTCCATCCAAGAATTCTGTTACAACTTCTGTTATGTACCAATAGCTAACCCCTAGCATTTACAAGTCTGCCATCATCAGTTTGTTACACAATCGCAAAACACAGCCCTTACACTTGTAACTATTTACAGATATACACAAATACTGGTCATGTGCACTGCACGTGCTTTATTTCTAATAGTTTGTACAAGGATTGTTTTCAAGAGCAAAAGGGGAAGGTACAGGGCACTTGGTATAATTTAAGATAATCTTTAAATACTTGTAACACAATCAATTGACCTTAAAAGAGGAGAAGAATAAGAGATTGAAGGGTTTTCTTTTTTTTTTTCCTGTTAAATGCATAAAGATTGGAATAAAAGCCACAGGATTTCCAAGAACTTGAATTTTTGAGAAATCAAATACATTATATTTTATTATCTGTATTTCCATAAGAAAATAATGAATGAAACTGCATTATCTTATTTTCATGTAAATTTATTGATTTCAATCCTTTATTTTACCATATTTATGATCCCGTCTCCTTTCGCGGTATATTTATATTCTTGATTAATTTTTTATTGAGAGAAAAAAATCATATGTATAGTTTAGACACAATCATAACACATTATTATGATATTGTAATTAAACGAGTTTATATTTAAACTAATCATACTTCATATAATAAATGCATTCACATGTAGATAATAGATTAAAATGATTATGTTTGATACACTGAGAGATTTAAAAATAAATATTATCAATGTTTTTAATAAAATAAGAATAAATTTTTATCTCTTTCCAACTCTCTCTTATCCAATCTATTCTTCTTCTTCTTCTTCTCTCCTTTTTCGTCCATGATCAACAACAGAAACCTAAATCCAATGATCATTGCTATAATTAAACTCAAACTCCATCAAAACTTGGACAGAAAAACTAGTGTTGCAATCATTCATAATGAACAAATAAAATTTAATTGGCTACTCTTAATTTTCACATTGAAATAGACTTTGTAAAGTAAAAGCAAATATAAAATATTGTGAAACTGCTACATTGAGGCCCGATTATCTAACAGAAAGATAAAAGAGTACTCATCAGAAAAATTAACAAGAAAAACTAATGATTAATTTTCAATGAAAGGAAAATTATGGAAAATTAACAACTATTAAATGATTAAGCTTACTTTGACTTTAATTCTTTTGGTGTCTTTACTAGATGGCTGATAATTTAGATGTAGTATCTACAGGACAATGACTTTAGTTCAACTTTATTTCTTAAGGTTTATTTTTTAAAATGAATTTGAATTAGTTTTATTTCCTCTTTTATTTTTAGTTTTGAATCAGTTTTTCTTGGTGATTTTCTAATAACTTTTTTCTATTTTAATTAAACTACAGCATGATACATCAATGTTTCATTACATGTTGTATTTGCTTTGCTTTACAAAATCTACTCCAATATGAAAATTAAGAGTTACTAATTGAAATATACTAGGTTGATTATAAATGATTACAAACACCAGCTTTTTCGTTCAAGTTTTGATTGAGTTTAAGTTTAATTATAGTAACAATTACTAGATTTAGGTTTCTATTGTTGATAATGGACAAAACAGGAGAGAAGAAGATGAAATTGGGTAAGAGAGAGTTGAAGAGAGATAAAAAATATTTATTTTTTTGTTATTTAAATTATCTTTTTTAAGAAATTTATAAATATTTATTTTTAAGTTCATCAAAGAATTATATTTTTTTAAGAAATGGTACTATTTCATGGCGTGACAATATGTAGAAAGTATACATTGTCAATGTATCAAATATAATTTTATAAATTAACTAAGCTTAATACAAATATGTCACGTCTAACTCATTTGATTAATCATGTTATGGTATAAACACGTATAATATGACAAGCTTAACTTGATTATGATACCCATTTAAATGTGAATATATAAAGATCGTTTGAATAATATTATTACTTTGTCATGATTGTTTTATGATTATTAGTTTTAAATTTGAATAATGGAGTTATGATTTTATTCTTGTATATATTAAAATTAAAGTATTACTAGGAACTAATTTTTTGTTTAAACCTGTGATTCTTTCAAAAAAATTTTAAGTAGGTTAATTATCCTAAACTGTATAATGTCATATAAAATTCAATTCAATGTGCTAATCATGTCATATCATATAACACATGTAATAAGCATATTTGTGTACGTATTTAAGATCTTAATTCATTTAATTAATAATATTGTGTTTATGTTTATGTTAACTTTTAATATTTACCTAAAATGAATTACCAAATCTATTCAAGGCTATTATTTCTATTTGAGTAATAATTCTTTTGAAATTACTTTCTATATAATACTCCCTCTTTTTCCGTTTCATATATTCGATTTTGTTTACATACTTTTCGTTGTCCCATTTGATATCTCCTTTGAAAATTTAAAAAAAAAAACTCTTACTCTCATTTATTACTCTTAAAATAACCACCACTTTTTTCTTTCAAGCAAAGGATAAATTTTTTAAAAAAATTATAATTAATGAAAGCCAAAATTTAACTTAAAATTTTTTAAACTTCATACAAAATCAAAATCAGACGACTAATAACTTTTTTTATTGGATAAATGAATAACCAATAGGAAGCAAGAAATACTTGGTATCAAGGAAACAAGAATAGAAATAATGATAAGTTTTAGCCTAAATACTCAATAAGCCCCTAAATTAAAAAGTTAATTAATCTTCTATCTTTTATCACGTTAAATTAAATTTTTAAATTTTTATTTTAAATCAAATTAACTTTTTTAACTAACTATTAATTAACGAAGTTAGTCGACATTATAGTTGATAATATTATACCATATCATCTACCACATACTAATAAACTTGTCACTTAAGAATTGTGTGTTTATCTTTTTATTTTGATATATGTCTAAAAATGATTAGTTTAGATATTTGAAAAGAAAAACCCAAAAAGCATCAAACTAGGTCTTTATTGGATATGTTCCTTAACCTTGATTTAGGGTTTTTAATAAAATTTAATAAAATTATATAAAAAGACAAAAAGAAATCTCAAAGTGTAGGATTTTTTAATAATTTATTTTATTAAAATTTAGGAATTTTTTGTCATCTTAAATAATTTATCCAAGACTGAGCACAATGTCTGAGCCTTGTAACACCTTATTATTTCTCCCTTCAAAAATGTCTTTCTTCTCCATTTTTCTTCATTTTCAGTCAACTCTCTATCTTAGTTTTGTACATATCCATGGCGGATCTAAGCTTAAACCCATTAATTATGGATCCCATCTTTGTGTCCTTCGCTATGTTCCAAGGGGATTACTTGGGCAGTTGGCTAAGTGTGTCGTGGAGTTGCCACCACTTAAGACTATATGAAGAAGGATATCCAAGATCTATTTTCTCTTTGATTTTCCGTTGAATTTTCGACTTTCATCCGTTTGACAAGAGAAAGAAAAGAAGCCAGACCAGAGAAATCTGGAGCAAAACATGTGGCTGGCGGCGTCATGCCATTGAAAATGTAGGCTGGATCTGAGCTCTCAAAGTCAAATCTGGACCCGATCGTCAAAACAATAAGTTTCCACATGAATGTGATGTAAGAATGCATCATTGTTGGCAATTTGAAGCCATACTTTAATTGGGAGGAAAGGGGCTTGAAGGGAAACGAAGTATCCCACGCATACCAGAAACCAAGTTTACTGAACGAGAAAAAATTCGAACTTTATTTTTAAAATAGAACGATTACACATTAACTAATTAATTAAATACTTCAATGCAAAGACATTCTCCTCTTGCTTGTGTCCAAACAAATCTCTAAGTTTAGGGTTTTTTTTATAATTTATTTTAATAAAATTTAAAATTTTTGTTATCTTCTAAATAATTTATTAAATTTTATTAAAACCCTAAATAAAGATACATATTTGATAATAATGAAGATTTAGTTTGATTTTTTTTTTTGGGTTTTTATTGTTTCAAATCTCTAACCACAAAAAGATAAAACACAATTTATAAGTGATAAATGTTTTTCACATGTAATATTACCGTCATCAAAGTGACATGTACATGACAAATGTGACAAAATTATCAACAACTGTACTGTTAGTTAATGAAAATTAATTAATTGTTAATAAAAAAAACTTATTTAATTTAAAATAAAAAATTTAAAATTTTAATTAAATATAGTAAAAGATTAAAGACTTCATTAAAATTTTTTTTAATATAGCCCATAAGGTTATTTGAGCATTTAGCCTCCTTCATAGTTTCGGAACATGTTGAGAGCTCTGGTGTGAACTGCCTCCTTTTTGGTTGGGGGATGCCACTGTGAAATGTCTCCCTCCAAATAATGGAAGTAAAACGAAATTGGGTGATCCAATTTTCCTGGCCTCCGAATTCAGGTCAAATCTGTCAACTATGAGAAGTGCAAATAATATGATTAATGGTTACCAGCCTCTTTTCTGCCTTGACTAGTCAAAGAGACTATAAAGACGTGAAACCACTTGAGATTGCGAGTAAATCCGCCAGACTTGACAAAACTAGCATTTCCAGCCGATATACCTCATACAATGTTCAATTGATAACTTAAGCCACCCACATTTGCTTGGACTAGGAGCAGCTCATCACAAAAATGAGATTCCATATTAAATAGCACAATATCTCATGGTAATTCATCTCCTTTCAGAGATCTTTTTTCTTTACACAACAAAATTCACAGTGATTACTACATCCCGAGGCACACTTTCTTCATTCTGTTAACACCCTAAGCAACATAATATCTACAATAACTGCTGCAAACAGATTTCATAAGAACATTTGAATTCAGGTTTAAGAGAGGTGCTTCACAATATTGTTGGTCTACTCTAGAATCAGACAGTGTGGAAGAACAACTACACCTCACCATCTCGCACGCTTCTCAGTTCTCATACCCTTTCCCATAGGTTCCAGCCAACTATCTTCAGTAATCCTCAAGCTATTCCTCCTGGTCTATTAAGAGGTATCCTCATTCCATATGAAACCCAGCTCCTACCAACCGCAATTGGTTCACTCTACTTACCTCTATCTCAAGATGCACAATTCTTAAGTGAAAGCTTTAGATATCACTGTTCTCTGTTGATTGAGCATACAAAGAACGTGCCATAGCAGCATCACCCACTTTCTAGCGAAGCTTACTCCAGTATGAGCTGCATGAGTTCTACAACATGCCGCACAATCTTGCCTGTCAAACATTATGTGATTTGCTTTGGCAACTATACCAACATTCTAATGTTCAAACAACAAATACATAGAGAATCCATCAACAGAAGTACTAAACTGCTTCTCCTTTAAATAAAAGAAGCTGTCAGAAAGTTTCATCTGCATCAAATTCCATGCCTACATTCTCTAATATAGGATTTAATCGAGCAACAGCCACAAAATTTGCAAAAAGCTACAAATGAAGCAACAAAGTTATAAATCAAATTCTCACAATAACCTTTGTTACATTAGACCAAAACTCCATGCTCGCTTGGTTGGCAAAAACAAGTTATATATGAAGAATTTCAGGAAAACACAGCTCATGATTTGTTCAACAAATCATTGATGTTATAGAGAAAGTTGCTAAACTGTACACCACTAAATACTTACAAATGTGAAATGACTATTTTGTGCCCTATATCACTTAATTTCAAATGAATCTAACTTGATTGTAAACCTATTGTATTTTTACAACATCTGATACAATTTTTAACTTATGAGGCACAAAATCTCAACCAACAAAAATTAAGGTGAGCATACCAATCAGGGGAAGCACCATTGGAGAGCTCAATGATCCTATCATGTTAGGATGTGCTTATATAAACCTTCTGTTTAAGAGCCTGAACTTGTCCCTTCCTCCTTACTTCCTGAATGATGGCTACTTTCATGTGTAAACATCTGATAGCCAGCAGGACTGGAGAGCTGACCTGAGCCGTTACTGCTTATAGATCTTTCAATGTCATCAATAAGCGCTACCAGAGGAATTGGGCGTTCAGGGATTGAGGGGACTGAAATGTCTGTTTCCAACATTTTCACAACCTGATCCATGGATGGCCGGCATAGTAACTCTGGATGAGAGCAAAGGACAGCAATCAACACATACTTCTCCAGAACTTCTGGTGGCCCCAACTCTGGCATGCCATCTTCAATAACATCCAAAGTTCTCTCATCCTTCACCAACGACCATGCCCAATCAGCAACTAGAGAAGGTTGGTTCTCCTCACTCATCGTAAGCGCTTTCTTTCCACTCAACAGCTCAAGAAGCACTACACCAAAGCTATACACATCACTCCTCTCAGTCAATTGCCCATACAACGCATACTCAGGGGCTACATATCCCATTGTCCCAGCTACCCTAGTGCTCAAATGTGTCATTCCCTCAGGTGCAAACTTTGCAAGTCCAAAATCTGCTACCTTGGCCTCAAACATCTCATCCAAAAGTATATTACTCGCTTTGATATCCCTATGAATGATTGCAGGTTGTGCCCCATAATGCAAATAAGCCAGTCCCCTAGCTGTCCCTAGTGCAATCTTTTGCCGAATAGGCCAACTAAGTCTTCCTTCCATGGAACCAAACAAATGATCATGCAAACTCCCATTCTTCATTAAATCACAAACAATTATCCTCTGATGACCCTCTAATGGAGTTGTAGCTGTACAATATCCCCTTAAAGCAACAAGATTCACATGCCTAACACTAGCAATAACCTCAACTTCATGCGTAAAATTGGCATCACCGGTAGCAGAACAATTCTTGAACCGTTTCAAAGCAACCTCAGAGCCATCAGGCAAGTAACCCTTGTACACATTGCCATAACCACCTCTTCCGATAATGTTATCTCTAGAGAAATTCCTAGTAGCTTTCTTAATCTCGTCAAATGTAAACTTAATCAAATTAGTACTTTCACTAATTGAACCCAACCCAGAACCACCCAAACTACCCATCTCAAGATTCCTAATTTTGTCCCTCCTTTTTCTCCTCTTAGCATCCTGATATTTCCTATAAACAAACCAAGACCCACCAATCAAAACGGCTAAACCGATACCAACCCCGATTGAAACACCCAAAATCACACCTTTTTTCTTACTCTTGCCAGTACTATTATCACTAAGATCAAATGAAAACAAACAAGAGGCCGTACCTTCATCAGTCGGTCCCAAGTAATTAGCAACAGCAGCTGCATAAATAGACGGGTAGGCCGTACAGTCGGACACGTTTGCAGTTGAATTGTCCGGCAAGTACAAAGCTTGCACAGTGGCTAAGCTTCTAGTACAGGAAGCACAAGCGGAACCCTGCAAAGACTGGTTACAGTTTGAAACGACGTCAGCCAAGGTAGTGTTTGGGATCAAACCTTCGAATTCGGACTTTGTGGCTAGGTTCATGCAACCTTGGGAGATCCAAGCGGTTTCGAAACCGCACGAGGAACGGATGTCGAAGTTTGGGACGAGGGATTGGTAAGATTGCCAACAAGACTCGGAGGAGTTTAAGGGTGGAAAGAATGATCCGGTGCGTCTAAGGTAGTCGGAGAGGACGAGGCGGAGGCCCTGGCGAATGTAGTGGCACTCCATGGAGGTGTTCATTTGTCGGAGCCTGTTGGGGTTGGAGAGGATCGGGCGCAGGATGGTGAAGTTTAAAGGACATGATACGTTACTGTCTTGAGCAAGTGGTAACGATGGGAAGAAAGTTAGGATGAGGAAGAAGAGAAGATGGTGAAACTGAACGGACATTTGGAGGAATTGGTTATTAGTTAGCAATTCATTGGGGAGATGCAGATGAACAGAGAGAGAAGTGGGAGTTGTTGGGAGGGGTTTTGGTTTTCAATTTTAGTTGTACTTAGTGAGCTTTGACTTGTAAAGAGGAAAGGAAAGGAGAGAAGTTGGAGATGAGACGTGATTAATGAGACAGACACTGCTGCGAGAGCAACGCGGGCTGCTTCTTGTGTTACGCCATCAGCATCAGAGGATGGAGGGAGAGAGAGGCAAGTAAAACAAAACAAAAGAACAGTGAAGTGAAGAGAGAGAGAGAGAGAGAGGGGGGGGGGGGGGAGGGGCGGCTGAGAACGAGCTGGCAAGTTCGTGGAAGGTTGTGTCGTGTTATATCGTCGATTTAATGACGTGGTTGGTTTTTGCTTCTTAAGTCGATGTTGACCTGTATATAAGTCAGATGTTTTTTTCCTTAGAAATCAATCCATTTAGATATTCTAATTGCTATTGCTAATTGTTTAAAGAAAGAAAAATGCTTAGTTATTGCAATGAGTTATGAAATTTGATCAGTATTTGTATAGGAAAGAATTTAAAAAAAAAAAGGAAAAGAACAAGGTTGTGCTAAATTCCAAAGTTAAAATAATTTTCAATTCAACATAATGTCTTTTATTTTCTTTATTAATGTATGGTTAAATTTCAATCCCTTGTATAATATAAAAATATTATCGACAATAGAACGAGAATATTCTTGAAATCAAAATAGACAGAGACTAATACGATTTTATTACAAGCAAAGGTGCTGTCGGCTAATGTCTATGATGAAACATATGGCGTATTTCTATCCCAATGCCACGCTACAAAGTTCAGTCCCCGGACGGAATCCAATCAGAGCAAGGAAGTCAAGAATCTCAATTTTTGAGTTGTGCCATTTCGAAAACAATTTTACCCTTGAAACTGGTTCAAGCAGAGGGGAACAACAGAAATGGTCCCCCGTGGCCATGGATATATATTTCCTTTTCTCAGAATAAGGTTCCAGATGCCTTTGCCTGCCAACAATATGAACTTTCACCCTTGAAGCAAAACCATCCCTCTAAAAAGCTGCTTCTTGTTCCCCTCTTGCTGTGCGTTTTTGTTCGATGTAGTCTGCCACTATGGGCTTTTCTGCCTTCTTACATGGTTTCCTTTCCCGACCAAACAAGACGTTTTGGATTCCGTCGTTGAAAGTAGAAACCAAGCATCCAACTATGACAAACTTCAATAATCTTTGCCTTTGGTCTCATCCTTAAATATGGTAAGTAACTTATATTTTTAATATTTGATTCATTAATTGATACATAATATTATATTTAATGAGTAAAATTTAAATTTTATATTTTAAAATTAAAAAAAATTATATTTTTATACCAAATACAATAACCCATGAATGAAAACTCAAAAACAATTAACCCTCCCTGCCTGAAAATCACTTTTAACTGATGTCGAAATTGTTAAATTTTGTTTTGTTTACAATACGTGATGACTTGATGAGGTTAGCTCTCTTCCATTTCCGTACTTTTCTTATGTAATTATGAAAATATTTTTATTTTTTAAGTTTAGATCAAAATTATATAAAAATTTATTACTTTTAAAATAAATATTTTATTTTAAAAATATAAATACAGTTATTAAAAATTATAAAAATATTAAAAAATATATTTTTTATTAATTTAAAAATTATTATTATATTTTTAAATAATTAAAAAATAAAAAACATCTATCAGTGCTTTCCAACTCACCAATAAAGGGGAGCACCCAGGTTTCCAAAGGGAGCTCTAGTGCTATCACATGAGGAGCTTTTTTTATTTAATTAATAAAAAATAAAAAATATAAAAATTATTATAAAAATTAATTAAAAATAAAATTATCTTTTTACTCTTATTAATTAACAAGTTAACAAAAATATTAACAGTTGATTAAGGATTAAATTTACATGTCTAATGAAAAATATTTTTTTAAAATAAAATATCTGTTTTAAAAATTAATATATCTTTATATAATTTTGATTAAATTTTAAAAATAAAAATATTTTATGTAAATATTTTATATTGATAGGTATTTTTCGTCGTAAGTTTTATGTCATTATATGATCAATGTTTCCTTTTGTGTTTTTTTTAAACTTAATCCAAACACCAAAGTCTCTACCTCTCTGTTTGCAACAACATCAGTCTTTGGTAAGAACCAATTGGCCTGAAGCACATGCTGCTTCGGATTTGACGCTGCAGTCCTTGATAAATGCTTCGATGGGCGATCAATGGACATCAAATTTTACATATATTCAACATAATATATCGACGGAAGCGAATTTTTTTATTTAAAAAAAAAAGAGATTCGAACATATTTATTTCCTTACTTAATCCAAACATAAAAGTCTCTATCCCTGTTTTCTTTATTCAAAAAATTTAAAATAATATATTAATCAATAAATTAAATATTCAAATATTATCCAAAAAAAGGAATCAATATTCTTAACTTTCACGATTTAAACACTGAAATATATTTATATATAAATTGTGGAAGTAGGGAAAGACTACAGAGGAAGCAATAGGAGCCTAATATAATATTTCAACTAGCACTTTGAAATACCTATCTATAAATATATATATATATATATATATGTACAGCTATAAATCATGAATCAGGTGTAACTACCATAATAACTTTGTTTGTGCAATTTATTTATTTGAAAGCGAGTGTAACTCTCCAATAATTGAAGAATGTAGGCAACCCTGGCATGTTATCGTCTCAATAAAGCTACCAATCATAACAATATGGTCCCTAGAAAAAACATATTTAATTATTTTCAAATTTTTAAAGCTAAGGAATTGGGAAACCTGTCCTCTTACCAGCTTAATTAATTTAACTATTATATAGAATTCAGCATTAACCATCATATATAAAGAGCTTTGGACTGTTACAGGCTGCTTTACTCTGGTTCTCCTACTTGGATTACAACAAGCTGCTTGTGTTATTCATTATTAAATTAAATATAAATAAAGTAATAACTTCACCTTTTTAACGAACCACTTTGGGCCTGCTTAATTTCTTCACTCCGACCTTCCTGTCCCCCTAACCTCGGTTTAACGCTGTATTTAGATTTGTTTGTAGTTAATTTGTTTATTTCATGAAATTTTTTAAATTGGCACTTGACCTCAGCCATAAAACTCAACAAATAACGTTAAATATCATTTACTGTTATTTTTATTATTTATTTTATTCAAATTAATTATATTTTTGGAATGATTTTGATGTTATATGGTGTACTCAATAACTTAATTTGATCAAAACTTTTAGTGAATATTCTATTAAATACTTCATTTAAACATGTAAATTATGAATTTTTAGAATTGATTTGAAAATTTAATGAGCTAACACGACGAAAAATGTAATGATAAGTCTAATAATTTTCAATATGTAACTCCAAATTACAATGACCAATTAATTTATAAAACTGAAAATTGCTATTATCAATTCCAAAAGTTAAAATGAAATCTCTCAATTTTCGAATTAAAAAAAAAAAGAAAGTTCACTGTTGACTTTAATTAAATATTATATTTTGTCTGAATTGTTAATGGTTAGGTGGAGTACTTGTGTATCTCCCTCTTTAACTGCAGATCTGATCCAAAGTCAAATTTATTGAGCAAAAATCAACTCAAAGTTGGTCATTACAAAATTCTTGGACAATTGCCAAACTAAACTAACACTACTATATTATTCCAACGAATGACCTAACAACGCCTGCATGGAGCATTAATGTTTGGACGAGGGCCACTGCATGTACTCGAATTTAATTTATTAAACAAAACCCATCGAGATATGAACAATTTAATTAGTATACAATACTAATTAACTAATATAATATAGCATTAACTAATAGAAAAATAAAAGGGTATTGTAACTAATACCACTACTTAACTTAATTAGTGTTTTTCGGTAAAATTTTCCCTCGACTAGTATACAATTCTTAAAATTTTGATTTGGTCACAAAATTAACAGATTTAAATTAAATTTTATTTTTTGAATGCAAAACATTCTTAAGTAATCCTTGCTAATATTTCTTTTTGAATTTTGTTTGTTTAATGATTTAAAATGTCAAATTTATGCACGTGAATTTTGAATTGGTTATAACTTACTATTTAAATCAAAATATATGCTTATAAAAGAAAACAATTTTTAGCTATTTTCGTTTGTATTCTTCATTTGTTCTATATATAATTAGCGTGACTAGTATATATAATGGTTAACGGCTTGAAATGTCCATTTATGCACGTGGATTTGGAATTGGTCGTGATACTAAGAGATTGAAAAGTAAATCCTTACAATAGGAAACGTTTTTAAGCTATTGTCACTAGTATTTTTCTTTTATTATCTTGGTCTGAATACTATATATATATATATATATATATAGAATAAAATGAGAATGTTGGTGGCTAATTTTTCAGATTATGTGTCGACATAATAAAACTGTGTGAGGAAGAGGAACCCAAAGCCAAAAGATGACAAAACAGAAAGAAGAACATTATATAGTAATAAGTTGATAACTGTTTTTCACCAAAAGAAGAGAGTTGTTGACACAGCAAAATCTGGTCTTAATTCTTAACAAATCAGCTCTTTAACGTAAGACCCAAACGAGAGCAGCCACCAACCAAAGGGGAAGAAACCCCTCCGTTATTCTGCATTTCAGCTTGTATCCCAATCAAACCACTCTCAAAAGTGACTTCAAGTTCTAGTCTATCATATTCTTATGAATCAAGCAACGTGAGATCTTTTTATTACCAACCCAAATAAAATAAAATAAAATAAAATAAAATAATGAATATGTGGTCTGCAAAGGAAGTGTAGGAGAATCTGGCAGTGGTATTTGGTATGATTAGTTATGACAGTCTCTTGATTTGGAGGTAAAGTATGTCCCTAATCATTTCCTTCATCTCTAAGTTTACTTGTTGGCGGTTTTTGATATATGAATAGCTAAGTAAATTACACTACTTGTGCTTATAATGATTTCAGTGCCATTTTTTTTTTCATATAGTTCTAATGAAGATTTGATATATTGATTTTTCTTAAGGCTAAACCATTTATTAGTAACGCTAAGTAAGGACTACTTGGCTCTAAGATGATCACGGCCTCCGTGGACTTATTTTTTTAATATTTCATTTAGTCAAATAAATAATTAAAATTAGTAAAAAGAAAAAGGAAAAATAAATTTATTTAGAATATAAAAAAAACAAATTTAACATATACCGATACACAAATATAAAGCACTCATACTTTATATAATTGAGTTGAATAATTGTATGTATTTAATGAACAAGTTGATCTTTTATTTTTCATTAGTGGTAAATCTCAGTGATTTAGGATTTAAAACATTTTGCATTGGAGAAAAGGAAGGTTGAGCAAAATGATAAGATCATAACATTGTACACAAAACCTAAACTAAACAAGTAATTGTGTTAGTGTGTGATTATCTTGTCTAAGATTTTATTAGAAAGATTCGGGAATAACAGTGTTTGAGTCTTTCAAACTTTGTCTCTTTTCCTTAGATCTTTCAGATTTTTTACCTTAAATAAAGCCAAATAACTCGTTGAACATTGAACGCTATTAATTTTTCACACATATTTTCTTAAAAGAAAAAAAAAGAAAAAAAAAGGGAATTATTCATGTTGCCCCTGTTTTCTCTGTTCCGTCGTGAAATCAAAACTAGTGCGGTGTTCTTCGGCAGGACACACTAAAATCCAAGGGACAAAACTCCACGTGTTTAACTTAGTCACGTGCCACTCGAAGGGGAGAACTAAACGGAAGCCGTCTCTGACCTGACCAATCAAAGCATTTCAAGTACGGATAAGAATCTTAAACCATTCCAATTACCTAGTACTCCACCTCGTTATTTAATTTCCCTAACTCTTTTATTTCTCTTAATTAACTATTTAAACACCACCTGTATTTACTTGTAAAATAAATACTACTTTTTTTTTATTTCTTTTTCCCGAAAGAAATCATTAAAAACAATATTCTTCGAGAAGCAAGTGATCATAAAAGCTTTGAGTAACTGCAAATTTATGTGCACCTCTTCTTTCTCTGTCCCACCCCCTTTGTTCCCCATTCCTCTGTTGTTTTTTCTGTTGTTTGCTCCTTGTCAAATATTGTCTGACTATTTCTGTAGAGTTTCAGCTTCTTCTCAAGGGTATGTTCATCATCTTTGCTTCTTCTTCTTCTTCTCTTTTTTTTTTTTCTGGGGTTTCTTATCTTTTTGTCGTTTTAGCATTATTGCTGCTTAGCTCAGAGATTTTTGCATGTTTTTTGTTATTTCGTTAAGCTTTGTTTCATGTCTTTGTTCTCTGTCTAGGCTTCCCCTCTATATCAGTTTCTCTGTGTTGGGTTGCTTCCTTTTCAACATAAGTACATTGGTTTTTTTTTTTAATATAGTCCGGGAAACGTGTTTCTATTTTGTATTTGTTCTATTCTGTTTACCGAGTTTGTTTGGTTTCTTCAAAAATTCTAACTTTTTGTAAGAATCCATCCTTTATCGTTGCACTCATGTTAGTGCTTAACTGCTTATTCATTGTTCATTTAATATTTGGCTTCTTTTAGCCTATGTTTTAGGTGATTCTTAACCTTCTCTGGTTGTATTTGTAGAGAAATCAAAACGAATTTGCAAGTTAAAGGGTAGGAGACAAGAAAACAGAGTAGTATGTTCTTTCCCCTGTCTCTTTTCAGGGATGCTGCAAAGAGGTTTTTAGTTTTGGTTTCTCCGCGTGATCTTTAGATATGGAGAAGAAGGTGGATACATGTTCTCCAGTTGGAGTTCTTGAGGATTTCTTTAGGAGTGAAGAATTTGAAACGAGTTCTTTTAAAGCACCCACCACAGACTCTGCAAATGAGCAAAACTCAAAGCAAGGTTTTCGATGGCGTGGATTTGCACAGCTCTTTAGAAGTAGATCCAAGAAATCATTAGCCAATTTGCAGCCTTTTGGATCGTTCAGACTCTCACTAAGAAGGAGCAGCAGTATGAGAGAAAATGTTGCTGTCGCACCGGATTTTCTTGCCAATAGCAGTTCATATAACCTCAAGTCTCCGAGGAAGGTCTTCACTCTTTGTGAGCTTCAAATTGCCACCAAAAACTTCAGCAGTGGTTTGTATTTTCTGGAGTACTTAGTTTTGACTTTAAACTGAAATCGATCTTTTCTTCCGCTTGAAATTTGATTACGGCATGGCTTAGTAAGATGTTCTTGAATTTGGTTTGCTGTTGTGCAGAAAATCTTATTGGAAAGGGTGGTTATGCTGAAGTTTACAAGGGAAGTTTGCCAAATGGGCAGCTTGTTGCCATTAAACGGCTAACAAAAGGCACACCCGATGAGATAATAGGGGATTTCTTGTCGGAGCTTGGGATTATGGCCCATGTGAACCATCCTAACACTGCAAAGTTAATTGGCTATGGAATTGAAGGTGGAATGCATCTTGTCCTTGAGTTGTCTCCAAATGGAAGCTTAGCTTCTCTTCTATATGGTTAGTTCATGATTTCTGGAAATGCTTGATTATGAACAATTAATTTATACAGTTATCAGAATCCTGTTCTAGATATAGCATATAATTCAATTCTTACAGGTTCAAAGGACAAACTGAAGTGGGGTATCAGGTTTAAGATTGCTCTAGGCGCTGCTGAAGGTTTAAGTTATCTTCATGAGGGTTGTAAGAGGAGAATCATCCACAGAGATATGAAGGCTGCAAATATCTTGCTTACAAAGGACTTTGAGCCTCAGGTACCCTTCAAACCAATACTCTGAAATGTGAACATTCTGGCTATCCATTTAATACATAATTGAAGTAGGCTTCACTGTTCTGTTTCTAATTGTAATATTTACATTAGTAACAAAAGGCTACAAGTTTGGTGACGGAATAGAGGAAAGTTGGTAAAGAAATGTAAATTTCTTCTATTTCTTCTTGCACAAAATTTGGTTGGTGTTCTTCAATTAGTAGTTACTTTTTCTTCAGATTTGTGACTTCGGGCTTGCGAAATGGCTACCAGAGCACTGGACTCACCATACCGTATCCAAGTTCGAAGGCACATTCGGGTTCGTATATCTAACAGGCTAATACTACCCGTCTTTGCAGTTATCTGTTGGAGATTCTATAATCAAATTAATTCCTTTATTGCTTACTGTTGCAGCTACCTCGCTCCTGAATACTTAATGCATGGCATAGTAGATGAAAAAACTGATGTTTTTGCCTTTGGTGTGCTGTTGCTGGAACTAGTAACTGGACGCAGAGCTCTGGATTACTCTCGGCAGAGCCTTGTATTGTGGGTACGCTTCTTCTTTGTTTTCTACTTACTAAAGCACCACATCATTCTCAAGGACTCCCTTGTATATGCACACACACATCTGAGGCAAGTGCCAGCAAAGTAAGCAGCTTATAATCAAAGGATTTGGAATTTAATGCTTTTCTAGGCAAAACCCCTGCTAAAAAAGAATGACATTAGAGAGCTTATTGACCCTGCCCTTGGGGAAGATTACAATTCTCGACAAATGAATCTTGTCCTCTTGGCTGCTTCTTTATGCATACATCAGTCTTCAATTCGGCGCCCTCAAATGAGTCAGGTATGTTAAGAAGTTGAAAGTCAATTTGATCTATGTGTTTGATATAGCAGCTTTGACAACTTTTAGATTCATTTTTAACAGTTACTTTTGAATATGTCATGCAGGTTGTACAGCTCCTTAATGGCAATCCCAACAGCCTAAAGAGCATTAGAAAATGCCGGATCCCGTTCTTCAGAAAAGCTTTCCATGAAGAGATACACACTGCAGAAGATCTAAGCTCAGCCAAGAGTTAAAAGTGGGTTTCGAATGGAACAAACAGGTTGCTGTAAAATTCTAGTGTAAACTACTATGATCTACCCTTTTGGAAGAGCGAGGTTTGTGATCAATGGGGCTTCAACTTGTTTGTGAGAAGCAGGCTATGGGTTTTGCTCCGTTCATTCCACCAACGACACGTGAGAAAAGAACAAGTTCGACGGAGAAAAAGAGGGATGTTGTTTCGGCTACATAAAAAGAATTCCTAAAAAGAACAGAATAGGCATGAGAAGAAACTCCGAGGGACAAAAGCAAAAGTAGTGCCAGTGTCTTTGAGGACATGTACATAAAAGAATCCTAGGGAACAAAAGTAAGGAATATTCCCTGGTTTAGTCAATTTTGTAGGAGAAATATGTCAAAGAGCCTTGTCTTTTTCTTTTAAAGTAAGTTAAGTTATGACAAATCCTTTAAAGGATCCTGAATCAAAAGATTCGTTACCTCTGCTACAGTTCCTGATCATCGGTCGGGCTTAATCATCATAAAACAACAAACAAATCACTTCTTCCATCACCTTGGATTGGCACAAAGAAATAGCTAACTAAAATCCTTTCTAGATTAGATCACATCTTCTACTTAAATTACGTCTTAAGTTCAACAATTTAGTATAACTTTGATGTTGAATCTGTTCTTGTCTTTTTCAATGGCTAAGGGAAAACAAAGATGGAAACGTTAGAATTACCAAAATTTTCATGTGTTTTCAAGCTGTGTTGGAGGCTGCGGTAGACAGACCAATTCAATTATCATGGTTGTTTACTTTTGACCCAACCCTGGCGGCACGCAACCACCCTATCCACCATAATCCGCCTACCCTCCCTCCTTATCGTTCTTATCATCTTATCATCTTTCATCAGTTGTTTACTACTAATAGGGTTTTTTTTTTTATATTAGTTTCACAAGTATAATAATGAAACAGCCAAAAGGCTGTTTCCATACATTCAATGGGCAGGTTATTATCCACAATGAATGCAAAATGGTGGGTAGGGTACACATTCTTTTTCTAATATATGTTTCTTTTGGGGGCAACAAGCTTGGCCTAGGCCATCCCGCACAAATGGCAAAGTGACAAAGCAGTAGTATTAACAGATGAAGTCGCTCAGTGCAGAGTGAAGAAAATGATGTCATGAAATCATTTCGAGGCCCAACTTACCTCAATCATATCCAAGTATTAACATATTAATAATCCATCAAACAAAGATAGTAATAATAAGGAAGGAACTAAAGTTTCCATGGTCCAGCTGAGCCCAGCCCAGCCCCTAGTCCAACGAGCGCCGATGCCAAGACAAAGCTTACCCCATCGCAATACTTAAACAGCCTGACAACTGACATTACTGCACAAAAACCCCCACTGTCTGTGAATAGTTTATACTATTATGTGAAGTTAATTATTGAATTTGATGTAATACCAATATTCAAGTAAATAACTTCTTCTCTTATGGATATGCTTTATTCCAATAATACCTAATAATAATAATAATAATAATGCTAAATAATCTCTTTATTTTCTGAGGGTTTTGCGTGTTGTGGTCCAGCCCTTCCACACGTACAAAACAAGAATTAACCTCCAATTACCTCCTTAATCTCAGGCATTTTTAACTTTTTACTGCCCCTCTTTTGCTTACATCGCAAACCACAGGCGGAGTCGTCTAAACACCAACGAAAGAACACAGGTAGTGAGAGAGAAAGTTGCGAGAGAAAGCGAGAGAAAATGAACCAGGAATTTGAAATTATAAACTAAATAAAGTTAAGAAGGAGTGCAAAGGGAAAAAAAATATTGAAGGAAGTAGATTAGATAAATGGAGTAGAGAGGAAAGAGGTTCTTTCCTTAAGTCAAAGCTTAAGCAAGCTACAGAACAAAATAATCGTGGGCTAAAGTGGAAATTTTTATTTTTGGTTTGTTGTGAGTTTTTTGAGTAGCGATCGGAGAATCGGATGTTATATCCGATCGTCCTCGATCGGAGATGCTCCTTGGCGGAGGAGGAGAAGGTGGTGGTGGTGGTGGTGGGGGTGAAGGCGGAGGCAGGAGGTGGTGGAAGTAGCGGAGGAGGAGGAGGAGGAGGAGGAGGAGAAGAAGAGACGGTGGTGGTGGCGGTTGAGAATAGTAGAACAACTAGGAGTGTTGTTATAGTTGGAGTTGGAGAATGAGGAAAGGAAAAGGAAGGAACAATGGCTTGTTGCCAAATTCGTTGAGGATAATATCGTCTTGTCTAAAGACTGTTTCCACGAATGCTAGTAACGTCGCTTCCACGGTTCGCTCCGCTGGTGCTTCCGTTGCCGCTTCCATTTCCAATTCTTCTGAAGACCATAAAGATCAGGTTTGCCTCATTTTTTCGCTTTACATTTGAAACTCAATTGTTTAAACTACTATCTTTTTTTTTTTTTTGAAAATTTATACCATTATCTCTTTGTTTCCTTTTTTTTTTTTTAATTCTAATTTGCCTTGGTACTTGAAAACTTTTAGGTTATTCTAGTAGAGTAATCCAGTGTAAGTATATAGCTAATGGTGATTGAGAACTTAATTGCACTCAGTATATCTTGCCTTCATCAATTAAGTAACCCTGATTTTTTGGAGTGCTTAAACGCAGCTAGGTTAGTTGTCATTACTGATATTATAAGTCTATGAAAACAAGGACTAAAGAAAAGATATGAATTTTTTTGGCCTAAAAATCTTGCCTCTAATTTTCCCATTATGAAGTAGTGATAGAAGGATTGGTAAGGATATGTTGCTGAGGATTAATTGGCTATGCTCATATTGGAAATAGGGATTTGGAGTCAAGCTAAAGGCCTAAATTTTGATTGTTCCAATTTTTTTTTTCAAAAAAATCAGCATGTACACTTATCTTTTTATTTATGCCATGACTTCTTAAAGTAGGCTAATAAATCTACTCTACTATTTTTGTCAACTGAAACGTTACTATCTTTCACCCAAAACAATATTGATGTTGCTCTTGCTCTGTGTGTTCATGGGGTGTTAGTTTGGAAGATCTTAAAGTTAAGACACCTATACACCCCTTCTTGTCAAATAAATTAATGTAGATTGTCATGATGATATGTGACACCTGGAGAATTGGTTTTAGGAGAACTCACGCATGAATTTGCCTTTCACAATGTCTGATATCTGGACTGTTGTGCTTTGAGAAGCTTTAATATTCCTTCAGCAATTTTGTTAATAATACACCTCATGGAATGTGATAGATTTCTTCACATAATGGTGCTTATTAGGCTTAGCTTTAAATCGGCGATAAATAATATTTACACAATGTTTCTTTGATATGTTCCCCCTGCCCTAATAATTTGGGTAAATTCTAATTCAATGTCGTGATTCTGTTAGACTCTTTTGGGTGTTTCTGAATGCTTGCTTGATGCATTTGTTCCTATTTTCAATGCCACGTTTGCTTAGATGTGTTTCCATTATTTGTTCCGTGAACAGGTAACATGGGCTGGCTTTGACAGGTTGGAACTTGGTCCATCTCACTTGAAGCATGTTCTCTTACTTGGTTACCAGAATGGATTCCAAGTCCTTGATGTGGAGGATGCCTCTAATTATAGTGAACTGGTCTCAAAGCGTGATGGTCCAGTTTCATTCTTACAGATGCAGCCATGCCCTCTGAGTTCAGATGGTCAAGAAGGATTCAGAGCGTCACATCCTATGCTTTTGGTTGTTGCTGGTGATGACACCAATAGTTCAAGCTTGGGTCAGAGTGCTGGTCATTTGGCTGGTGCGTCCCGAGATTGCCGTATGGAGTCACAGTCAGGAAACTCTGTCAACTCACCTACAGCAGTTCGATTTTACTCTCTACGGTCTCACTGTTATGTACATGTTCTGAGATTTCGATCATCTGTGTGCATGATTAGATGCAGCTCCCGGATTGTAGCTGTAGGTCTAGCAACACAGGTAAGTGCTGGCTGATATAAATGGTACATTGGTGTGAATATGAACAGTCATTTTGCATGTTGGGGGTTTTGAAATGCAGATTAAAATGCTCAGAATTAAGCGTAGATTTTTTTCTTCTCATTTATACCTCTTTCTGATCAAAGTTTTGTTATAGTTTTTGGTTGTAAATGATCTCAGTCAGTAAGTGGTCTTAGTTTCTTTCATTGTTGTAACTAGAGCTGCAAGCATACTGTCACTCCAAAGCAGTATGTTGATCCACCATCGTTATAGGTATTAATGAAAGGCAATGCAATTGTATGAAGATGGTGCAAACCCTTTGTGTTAGTTTATTTATGGTGCTGTAAATCTCTTAATTAACTCTTCTTTTTGGTTAATGCAGATATATTGCTTTGATAGCCTCACTCTCGAGAATAAGTTTAGTGTCCTCACCTATCCTGTTCCCCAGTTGGCTGGACAAGTTGCTATTGGGGTTAATGTCGGTTATGGTCCAATGGCTGTGGGTCCAAGGTGGTTAGCTTATGCTTCCAATAATCCACCGTTGTCTAAGACTGGCCGCTTAAGCCCACAAAACCTTACCCCTTCTCCAGGCATCAGTCCATCAACATCACCAGGTGGCACTAGTTTGGTTGCTCGTTATGCAATGGAATCTAGTAAGCATTTGGCAACTGGGCTAATCAACTTGGGGGATATGGGGTACAGGACTTTATCCAAGTGCTGTCAAGAGCTACTTCCTGATGGATCTAATTCTCCCGTCTCTCAAAATTCGCTTTGGAAAGTCGGAAGGCTGGCAGGAACAGACATGGACAATGCAGGAATGGTTAGTTTTATGCTTTACCGTGGCATACTTGTCTTATTAGTTTATTAGAAAATCTTCTTTTTTTTGGATCTATATTTTAGATAAAAGTATATTTTTTCAAAAAATGAGGTTATATGTGTTGTTTCTGGATGATGTTATGGATTACTGATGCTTGCAGCAAAATAATGTGGAGGTGCACTTTCCAACAATTCCAAAATTCATTTAAATATTCCAATTTGATTCCTCTATGACTTTGTGATGCTTCAATTTAGAAGAACGCCAGCAGGCAAACATAATTTAATTTTTCTCTAACTCTTAAAAGGGTATTATGATGTCTCTGAACAAGTAAAATTTAATTGAATTAAACATAATTGCATTTAATAAAGGTACGGAGTCTGCACAAATAGAATGACCTGATTATGTTTTTCCAATCGTATTTCCAAATGGAACAAATTGAGCCTTGCTGTTTCATTTTGTATATGAAAGTTGCGAAGATGGAAGGGGAAGAATGAACTGAATGTGATGCTATCATAGATAGCGTTGAGTGGATGCATTAGCTGTCTATGCTTTGTCAATATGCTAGTAAGAGAGAATTTTACATGACGGATGAGATTTGAAACATTCTGATTACTAACACTTGTTAGGGTTTAAATGGTTGATTGTGTAGGTTGTTGTAAAGGATTTCATTTCTCGAGATGTTATATCACAATTTAAAGCCCATACAAGCCCAATATCTGCACTAAGTTTTGACCCCAGTGGGACCCTTCTGGTTACTGCATCAGTATATGGAAATAACATAAACGTCTTCAGGATTATGCCATCATGTGTGCGCTCTGGATCAGGTGTTCAAAGTTACGAGTGCAGATCTGCCCATGTGCATCTTTACAAGCTACATCGTGGAATAACATCAGCTGTTAGTATATTTTTAGTTTCAAGATATTTCTTAACTTTTGATGTTCTTCTTGTAGATCGCATATTCATATTATTGTATTTTTCTGTGTGTTAATTTGACAGATGATTCAAGATATTTGCTTTAGTCACTATAGTCAGTGGGTTGCGATTGTTTCATCCAAGGGGACTTGCCATATTTTTGTCTTATCCCCTTTTGGGGGTGATGCAGGATTTCAAACACTTAGCTCTCAGGGTGAAGAGCCCTCCCTATTTCCAGTTTTATCCCTGCCATGGTGGTCTACGTCGTCTTGTGCCATTAACAAGCAGCCTTTCCCTGCTCCGCTACCTGTTGCCCTTTCTGTTGTCAGCAGGATAAAATACAGTAGTTTTGGATGGCTTAATACAGTAAGCAATGCTGCTGCTACTGCAACAGGGAAGGTTTTTGTGCCATCTGGTGCTGTTGCTGCTGTTTTTCATAATTCTATATCACACAGTCCTCAGCACGTTAACCCAAGAACTAATTGCTTGGAACATATTCTAGTTTATACTCCGTCTGGTCATGTAGTTCAACATGAGCTTCTGCCATCAATTGGGGCAGATTCAGGTGCTCAAAATTCAAGAACTGAGACAGCTTCTTATACACACGTACAAGAGGATGACTTGAGGGTGAAAGTTGAACCCGTTCAGTGGTGGGATGTATGTAGGAGGTCAGATTGGCCAGAAAGAGAGGAATGTATTTCTCAGACTACTCTTGAGAGACAAGATGTTGCTGAAGTTATTCAAAGTAAATCATGTTGTGAGGAAAACAGGATTGATTCTCTGGAAATTAATGATAGTGTCAGTGGAGAAAAGACTTCAAAACCCTTTTCTACGAAGCCACATGAGAGCTTCCACTGGTACCTCTCTAATGCAGAGGTGCAAGTAAACTCCTGGAGGTTACCAATATGGCAAAAGTCTAAGGTAGTTCATTTGTTTAAAGTTCTGTTGCTTGTAATTTTGTGGCATAGCTCAGTTGAGATTTATTTTTCTTATTGTTATAGATTTCTTTCTACATGATGGATTCTACAAGAGCTGATATTTGTAAAGGTGGTGAGTTTGAAATTGAAAAGGTCTCAGTTCATGAAGTTGAAATCCAACGCAAGGAATTGTTACCTGTGTATGACCACTTCCATAGTATCAAATCAGGGTGGAATGACAGGTGATCACCATTTCATCATACCTTTTGCAGCTCTTTCTACCAATATTTTGAACTTCCGCATTTGATGTTGATATCTCTGTTGCTTGAAGTTTTTGGTTATTACTGATTCGGACCTAGTGAAAATGAAATGTTTTATTTTGGTGGATGATTCGTGTAACATGCCACTGGAATGGGTGGATGTGCTAAATTTGTCTCAGAATTCTCATAGGACATATGAGGCTTAGTTTGAATGAAGAATGTGTTTAGGGCTCATTATTGTTGTCCTTGTTGTTGCTGTTGTTGTATTTAGCATAGCCTTAGGTACTCCCTAAGGATCCCTCTTACTTAACATAGAGTGAGTCTGTGTCTCGTCTCTAAACATACAGCAAAGCTCCCCAACGATTTTATGGTCTTGAATCTCACCATTTGTACTGGGAAACAGAAGATATAAGATGATATGACCTTCTCCCTCAACTATCATGTATTTGCATAAGCTACTCAGGAGGGAAAGAAAGAGTGTGTTTGGCTGAGTTTGAATGAAGGTAGTTTGTAGGGTGAATACGAAATATGCTAAAATCATTGGATCTTTTCTTGTACAAAATGTTGGACATGGGTATGTATTGGACTTTCATAAAAAGTTTTTGTCGTAAAATACTTAAGAGGAATTCAAAGTGTCCAACAAGTTTCAGATACATATATGTTAAAATGATGTGAAAGTCCATGCAACACAAACGTTTGTTTATCTTCATGTTTGTTTACTATGGTTTTGTTTAAATCTACTTACTAGCTACTTTGTTGTTCCACATAGATGTTTGGCTGTGGGCAAACGTCCTCAGTCCTTGTCTCCAGATCCTTATCAAGGTGAATATAAAGTCTCACAAGAGACTATCATTTGTCATTCAAAGCCAGCGTCACTTAGCTCCACTGAAAGTTCTGAAGGAGGTAAATTGATGTGACTGCTTGAAATCAATTTTTGTTTTGTTATTAAAATGGCTTTCGATCAAATTGCATAGTTTCATGATTGAAATTCCTGTCAGGTTCATCAAGGAGAATGGAGAATTTACTTGATTTGGATCAAATTAACTGTGAGAAGTCTTACACAACCACGTACCAGGCTCTGAATGAAATTTGCCGAGGAAAAAGTGGGAATGGCATCATTGAACCATTGCTGCCGAATCAGGACTCTTTGACCATCATATCTTCTCCATTTCAGCATTCAGAAAATATATATTCTGATACTGGCAACTCCATGACAAACGGTTTTTCCTCTTTGGAGAGTAAGTTGGCTCCGTTAAGAAGTTTGGCTGAAGGAAAAGCATCTTTCAATGCTGGTGGGATTGGTGATGCCTCAATGTTGCATGTAGACCATTATGATGCACCTACAAACATTCTCACGGATGGATCGTCAATTTCTACAGAACAGAATCTGGTTGATTTTGGGCATTTTCAGGAAGAGCATTATGAAGTCTTACAGCGCAATGAATGCAGCAAGTTGACTAAAGATGTAAATAATGATGTTGACGGCGGCAGCAACCACTGTGAGAACGGAAAACTAGAAGAAGATGGCAAAAATGATGAAATGCTTGGTGGCATATTTGACTTCTCTGAAGAAGGTAGAAGCTTGAAGCTATAGCTGTAGCGTAAACTAGGCTTGGCCAGCTTTTCCTAGCTAATATGTCAGTTTTCTACCTTTCTAAATCTGAATTTACATGAGTTTACATGGTTGGATTTTTTTTGGCAGGTTGAGCTGGATTTATCACTCACGTTATTTGTTCCAACTGCTGTAGAAAGGTTGGTTCAAAGTCATTGAGATGGTTTAGCAATGTAATGTTTTGATCATCAAAATGCATTGCACGTTGTAAATAAGAGGGGGTGCTGGTGGTGTTGTATGGTTGGAGATTCATGCTCAAGTGTTGCAAAGAGCATGCATCATCTTTCCCCCTCTCTTTTGTACATTTTGTAGATGGAAATTCGTGAAAAGTCATGGAGAGTAGTGGCTTTAGGACAAGGGTTAAACTCAAATCAAAACTCTGTGGTACTTTGATTTGGGTTCAACTTCCTTTGTCTTGATGATATCGAGGTTGTCTGTGTGTACAGAAATTGTGTGAAAAAGGTCTATCTCAAGCTGTATAACAATATTGTTTTTCTGGTGAGGGGAAAAAAAAAACGCAAATGAAAGGAGGAAAAGATGAAATTGACTTTGTTTTCGTCAGTTCTGTACTTTCCTTTGTACTCTGGGACTGGCTTTGCAATTACAAATAAACACGTGGGGTTGTACATGCTTGCGGTTGTTGTTTAGGAAGTATGTGCAAGTAGTCACGTGACATTTGCTCAAAATGAAAAAGAAAAATCTACAATTAGAAACACAAATACAATAAAATTTTTATAAATTAATATTTTTAAAATCATAAAACTTTATTAATTAATAAAAAATTAATTTATTAAAATATTTTTATTTTTAAAAATATTAAATTTAAATATATTGTGATTATATGAATATTATTTAATTATTAAATTATGAATTATCATTATTTGTTATGAATAAATTATTAAGAACGTCATGAAAAATGACAATATAAAATTGAAAATAATAATTTTGTATTAGAGTTTGTTTCATACAACGATACACTCAAAGTAAAAATCACATTATATAATTTTTTTTTATAATACGAAATCACTATATTAAAGCTTCTTGTTATATTAAGAAAAATTAGAGATGAAGTTTAAAGAGACATCAATTTTAAGAAGAAATAAGTAAAATTGGAGTTATATTTTACAAAAACTTCTTAATTGAATTATATATATAATTTTGACGTATAAGTAGATTATTAATTTATATATCAAGTAAGGCCTATATATGTATTTTTTATAAATATATTATTTTATAAATTTAATGATTTATTAATTTATTACGTTAGTCTCAAGTTGAGACCAACTAAAAATATTACTTAATTAAGATTATTAATTTATTGAGTATTAATTTATAGAGATTTTATTGTATACAATTAAGTGTCTCAAACTCTATTCATTGTAATATATATAAATGTATAGATGTTCAAAAAGATTTTGACGGATGGAAACAGTTATGTTTTTAAATTATTATTTTAATCAATAAAATTTATTTAAATTGTAAATATATCATATTCTTTAATTGTATTTTTTAATTACACCAAATGATTGTCATTAAAAATAGTTTTTATTATAAATATTCAATGAAATTTATTCAATTTGTAAATAAGAAATTTAATTTTATCGAATAATTTTCATTTAAAAAATATTTTTTAAAATTTCAATAGTATTGAATAATTTATAAATTAACATTATTGAATTTTAATTATATATAATTAAAAATATTAATTATATTTTATTTATAATTATCTTCCAACTTATCTTTATTTATAAATAATTCATTTTACACTATAGAAATATTTGTATTATATGTAATTGTTATTTAAAAATAAATAAAATATAAGCACGCTGTGTCATGAACAGAAACTAAAGCTCAATCTCATACAATCTTAAACTCTGAAAATAAAATTTAAATAAATTTATAAATCACGAACTCATATTGTTAATTTAAAAAAATTAATTTTCACTTGATTGCATAGAAGATAAAAATTACTTGTATTTGATTTGGATATGAGTTATGATTATTATTAGCTTTTCATATATAAAGAAATTTATGTGGATTTTTAATTTAATGATTGAAGAGTTGTCCAAGGGAGATAAGCACTTTCCTTTTTCTTTGGCGTTTTCAGTTCATGATAACCAGATTGGGATAACTAAAACTAAAATCTCCTAGTATTATAAAAAATGTTTTAATATTTAAGAAAAAGAAAGAAAGAAGAGACCGACAGATGGGGCATGGACTGCAACCACGAAGAGATACTCATGTTTGGATTTGATAAATTTGGTGGCCATCTATCTTACGCCCTCAACCTACCTCCTTCTAATTGGCTCTTCCCAATCATTTGCAAGCCCAAGACAAGGTCTCTTCTCGTTCCGCACCACTTACTGATAATATCCCACCATCTGTCTGCAGGGTTTTGGGTCAATTCCATGGAACATAACATAACTAAAGTTAAATGGAACCTTCGTTTTCAGTGCCTACGTTACTTAAGTGTTGTGTCAGTTTCAAGGGAAAGCAATCAAATAAAACAAAATGGGCCGTGAATTTTTCTTGAAAGGAAAATTATATACCATCGTAAAAATGGTCAAGAAATGAATTACTTGACAATACCGCTTTTGGCAAGTCAATTCATACTGACTTTCCTTAATAAACATTAATCTTCTCAAAAAAAAAAAAAAAGTCCTACGGTTTCTCTTTCGGTTTTTAAGCCAGACAGGGCCTCCATTTCGTGTGTTTTTTATTTGGTCTGTAAGATCTGCCATTTTCAAAGTGTCTGCTTTTAAGTGATTAAGCTGCTTTTTTTTTTTTAAAAAAAAAAAACAGAGACAAAAGCAGGGGCGGTCACCATGGATGTTGTCAGTCAGTTGCAGAGACAGTTTATTGACTACTCTGCGTCTCTGCATCGTGAGGTCTATATCTTCTCTTTTATGTTTTTTGCTTTATTGGTTAGATTTTACAAAGGTTTTGATATTTTGAATCAAATCTCCCCCATGGGTTTGTTTCAAGCCTTTGATTCTTCTATGGAAAATATTTATAGGAAATAATCTTTTTCTATATGGAAAAAAAAAAGAAAAAAGCTTTTGTTATAATACCCAAATCTATTGAGTTCTTATCGGATTTGTTTTCCCCGGGAGAATAAATCTGTTGTCATGGGAAAAAGAAAACTTTGAGAATTTTTTGTTCTTTCATTTTATTAACTGAATCTTTTACCTTTCCGTTTTCTTTTTGGGGTATTTGGAGGTTTCCTAGTGATGGGCTGTTATTGGTTTTGAGCAGGGATTTGTGGATGATCAGTTTACTCAGCTCCAAAAGCTGCAAGATGAAAACAGCCCCGATTTTGTAGTTGAGGTTGCCTCTCTTTTCTTTGAAGATTGTGAGAAGCTTATTAACAATATGGCCAGAGCTTTGTAAGTGATTTACTGTCTTTGTGTTCCTTTCTCACAATCTTTGATTTCTCATGCAAAGTCTGTTTTTTTCTTTTCAAGATGCTTTTAATCTTCTTTTTGGGCTTTTGAAGAATGAAATAGCTTCGTCTGTTAAATAAACTGATAGTTAGTATCTGGGGTTTTGTTTCCCTATTTCTTCAGAGAGCAACAACAAGGTGTGGATTTTAAGCAAGTAGATGCTAGCGTCCATCAGCTAAAGGGTAGTAGTTCCAGGTATTCATAGACAGTTCCCCTTGATTTTTTTAACTGACTTGCTACCATTTAATTGGTATATTCAATCTCCAGTGTTCCAATGAACTAAATTTATCATTGTAGAGCATCAATAATGATGCCCTCAAAGATCAATCTATTGTTTTTTCTATGCATCTTGTAGAGATTTCGTATATGCTGATTAGCTTGTAAGTTTCTTATGAGTGTTTCTGTTTCCATGGTAACAGCATAGGTGCAATGAGAGTTAAAAATGTATGCATTAACTTTCGAAGTTTTTGTGAGGCCCAAAACCGTGAAGGGTGAGTTCTGCTTCCCATTTATATCATTTTTTTTTATTACAATTATTTTTTTATAATCTCATGTAATGCTCAATTAACTCAATTGGCCACCCTCTGAACTTGAAATTTCTCAATAAAAGGCCCTAATAACATATTCATATGTTATTGTCGCTTGTGTGCTGCTTTGGTTATACTAAAAGAGTAGAAAACTTCAGGAAAAAAAAAAATCTGAGGGCAATATGATTATACTAATGAATTGAAAATTTTTGTTAAAAAATTTGTTGGCTCTATGTAAATTAGTTCGTTAAACCTATAATTCTAGAGAGCTTTTCTCTTCCCTTTAGCTCACGCAGTCTTTGAATTCTTCAGTCTAGAATTAAGGGTTAATAATCTTGCTTACAGTACTGTTATTAGTCACTTTTGCACATCCTGCTCATGTTAATAAGATGTTTGTCTGTATATAGTGAAGATAACATCTCTTGATCAGTTTTTTTGAGAACCACATGCTGTAACTTTTATGCATGGGTAGAAGGCTTCTAAGAGCAAAAGGTTAATATAGCATCATATTGGTCTTTTTAAGAGAGACACAGTCACATCTTTATGTGCACTATGAATGCGTCAAAGAGCAATACACATGAAAATGGATATTTCTTTAGACTCCATGAGGAGAATAACCACTAGTTGTAGTGGGATTCGATGAATTTATCCATGAAAGGTCCACTTTATGTAACGCAATGACAAACTTTTATTAGGAACAATAACAAGAAGAGGAATATGATAAATTTCATTTGATTCAACCATTAGAGCTTCATTCGTGGGAGAGATAGAGCCACTGCTCTCTTGAACTCAGCTCCAGAAACTAGAATGAAAAACTAATATTTAGGCACCTAAAGCTAATTATACTTATGTTAATACCATTTACGTAAATCAATTTATCAATTAAATGGATGGATTAGATGGTAGTTTGGTCAGGAGGCATTTTCTTCATCAGTCTGTACATGCAATCATAACCGGGGCACTTAGGAAGATTAAAAAAGCATGGGTGTGAGCAAGAATTGTAATTTGCTCCTTGAAGAGGGGCACCATTTTCATGAAAAGCTTAAGCTCCCAATGCTAGGATGAGAGCCAGTGAAGTCATTCCATGCACTGTTGTCAAGTGCAAAGAGCATTTCCTTTTGCTTAACCAAGTACTTCACTTCCATTAATCATGACATTTGGCTGAATCATAATTTAGTCGTTTTAAATTGTTGGTCTAGAGAGATTTTGGTCGAGGAAACTCTGCAAGTGAGTGTGCATGCATTTGACAAGTTGTTCTCAATTTTCTGATGGATAAAATTAAATTCAACAAGTTTTCTGGAACTTCAATTAATTAAACACACTAATTTGCTTGTTGTCACACCTTATGCCAGTTCTAATATGAAAGGAAGATGATACCTTTTATGCATCTTTTCTTCTTACTCTCTTACAATGAAGGGAGTGAAGGGTTGTAAAAGAATCTGATTTATTTCATAATGTTGGGACAGGTGTTTGAGATGCCTGCAACAGGTTACTCATGAATACTCCCTGCTGAAGAGCAAGCTTCAAACTTTATTTAGGGTAAGTGTAAGAAACTGAGGCTAATAGAAACTACTTTCTTGCTGCATGGCTTTGATCATCTAAGAAGAGATTTTCATTTTGTTAATGCTTGTATTCCACTGGGAAAAAGTCCATGTGTGCTTAGTTGTTCAAGTTGAGTTTATCAGTTTCTACCTCCAACAGTAGTTTTAACTTAGATTGTGCCTTTTGGGTCTTTCAGCTGGAGCAACAGCTCCTTGCAGCAGGTGGATCAATTAAATAACATCCATGTCATCCTCTGGTCGAACAAAGGGATAGTGAATAGTTGATGTTGCAGATACTTTTTTCTTATGAGGTTTTGTAGTTTTAAATTGTAACTATGCTAAAGTATTGAAGGATTTTGCTTAGATCTGTGTCTAAAGCCTGTATGAGGAAGGGTGATGCTGTGAATAAAAGATTTTAGCTTTCTGCTGCGTAATCATATACATGGTACTTTTCTTTGTTGTTTAATGTTGAGAATTTTCATGTTAATCTGATCAAACACTGAAGGGTGTTTTTTATTTAGTATTTGTTTATTATTTTTATTGAAGCACATCTTTGCTTTACATAACTAAGTTGTATGGATGACTGCAGATGGCTGATGTTTAGGGTTAGTGTAGAGTAATGGTAGTAGAACCAAAAATTTTGCATGTAGGGCACCCTTAGAATGAAAGTTGGTGAACTTGTTATTGTCTGTATGCTGGTCATAGTGAACGCTGCTAATTCTTAAGTCAACTATTGGGAAATGAATGCAGATGCAGCCGTCAATGATGGCAGTTGACTGTGTTCTTCTGTCCTTGGTAGGCTTAGGTAATCGGAGTGTGGTCTGATAATTTCTGAAGAAAATGTGATCCAGATTCCAGAGGCAGTACAAGCAGTTGAAGCATATAACTCACTACTTACCAAGGACAGTCGCATGTACCAGTCCAATGGCGATGTTTCTCCATTGGTCAATCTCTTGACATTTCTTCTTATGGGATTGGCACTACTCAGTTCAGCTTGCCATTGTCTGCTGAACTATATGAGCATAAATTATTGAAAGCCATAGCCTGATGCCCTGATTATCTTTCCGTCTCCTGTTAATAATTTATTTACTCTTTTCGTTGGAGTTCAGCTTTCTTCATTGGTTCTTCCTATTAGTGCATTCCCTTGGCCGCTGACTGCAGCTTTCGTTTTTTCCCCTTCAGTTTGTAAGTCAGAAGAGAAAAGAGAATCAGACTTTGAAACTTAACCTCCAGTAGGAATCTATAGCAGCAAATCAAGGGGAAAAACCCCAAAGAAAGGGGATGATAATCGCTGGACCAAACCCAGGTTTGTTGAGATTCAAACAGTGGGTGAAGGAGGTGTGATTCATTTTGAAAGGATTACACATTGAAAGCTGATCGAAAGTCTAATAGTCAGTAAAGTTGTTTTATGGTTAAACTAAGAACCTAATCTCATACTCATCTAAGCCAGTGATCTGGTTCCAACTGGGTAGCCTCAGAGATGAAATATCACTTGGAAAATCAGAGATCAGGCTAATGTTGACTTGAATTTTGCAGACCGATCAAAAGCCAATACGTTAACGTTAAGCAAGGTTTCCCACGACTCATGTTTGTAGGACAAAAAAAAAAAAGGAAAAAACAAACAGTTAAGGTGAGAGGGACATGTATCTTGACATCCTAGGCAAAATCAATGTAGTATGTCCGAAAGTGTTGTTGGGACATTTACTGCCTTGAGCTGGAAGGAATATATTGTTTTGGTCATGCTTGGAGAATAAAATTGTATTATTGCTTTTGTCATTAATTGAATGATTCATGACCCACAAAATATCAATTATGTATTGATCTAAAACATTGGATTTGGCTATCAATCAATCAACATACATGATCTGCTAGCTACTCAGCCTCCTCCCCCATCAGCTGGCGGCATCATCACCCCTTGAGCTTCCTCTTTCAATTGAGATTTGGTATTCAGGAAAAGGGAAGGTAATTAATCGAAGGCGACATTTGATTTGGGTTGGAGTGTTAGTTACTCAATTCAGTAACCTACCATTACTGCCATAATTGACCTCTCTAGATACGAACAATGATATAAAGAGAAGTAGGGGGATGGATGTTCTTTTGTAAAAATAGGGGAGGCAAATGCTATAGCAATAACTAGAGACGTAAAGTGTGTGCAAAAGGGAAGGTGTGGGATATAATGAAAGGGTGTAGCTGGATGACAGGGACGGTACCAGAGAGTTATGTGAATGTGCACGAGGAAGTCTGCAACTGCAAGAGTGGCTCTGCCTGGCTTGCCTGTCTTCAGCTATCCAAAGACCCTTTTTTGGTCACATAAGGTTTCCGACCGCATAATGCAAAATGGAATACCATGTACTAGACATGCACATGATGAATGATGTGCCAGTATTTTTGGTTGTTGGGTTTGGTGCGTTCCCTGCACGCATCCCCATTCAAAATTAAAAGCATCGTGGGACCAAATGAAGTTGAGGGAGTTGGGGTTGCAGCAGCTTATAAGCTGACGAGAGTTTAAAGCAAGGTGTTTTCCCTTGCTTGATGCTTACTGGGGACATGGTTTTGAGTCTTGTTCCCTGCAAAATCTCACAAACTTTACCTTTCACTTAAATGCTTTGGTTGTGCTGTTTATTTCCCATATCTTCTTTACTCACCATTGGAGATTAGACATTATTTATTTGCTTGTTTTGCTGTCACTACATTTCATTTCCTTTGTGAATTTGGATTTTCCTTGGAGGGTTTAATGCTCATTATGGAATTTCTTTATTGGCAATCTCCGTAGGTTAATTTTCACTTAACTTCAACTGATCAGTTTGAAACGATGGAAGCAAAATATTGAATGGATTTATCTTAAAGGATGACTAGGATTCCTAGTTTAGCAGCAAAACCATCGAGACTTCAGTTCTTACAATAGAATGCGAGTGAAGGGTTCTTTATATAAGAATAAAATCAAGCAACGTTACACTGTAATAATGATATTTTATCAAATTATCATTAAATGATATCCCGAAAGTGCATAACCAAGGCAATTATCATTGTATGAGTGGAAAATATATTCACCTAGCTTGGAGGTCGTTTCATACTTGTTGGGATGTATTCTGATATACTACCATGCCATTTATTTTATATTTTGATCCACTAAACTGAGTTGTATCTGCTGCTGCAGACTAGAAACCAAAGTCATTTACTAGATGATAATGTTTATTGTTCCGAAAAGAAGTTCTATTGCCTTCTGCTCTATATGCCAAGTCATTCCAGCAAGAACCCAGACCCCAACAAGGGTATTGCAGGGAAGGCCCTTTGCTAGGAAATTGTATCTTAAACTTTCACCATGTTGTTTGACTCCCAAGTCTCCCAATTACCCCATCTGGAGTGCATTGCATCGCCCAGTTTCGTTTGTTATTCCTTTGGGACCAAGAAACGTCTTTGGCACATGAGAATGTCAAATTTTATTTTTAATTAAACTTTTAACCAATTTCTGTTATTGTATTCAAATATGTGATTTATTGATTAATGTATAAACTTTTATCTAAAGAATAAGATTCGAATCCGTTTTTCACAATTAACCAAAAAAATCAGCTTTCTGCTGTGTTCTATGATCTAAAAAATGCAGCATTGCATTGCTGCCTGTGGCTTTGATAGCTTTATAACACTATTTGAGACCAACATGACAAATCAAAATTTCACCTAAAAAGGACAACTCGAATTAGTTATTAACACTGTCGCTATTAAAGAGCATTTATTCAAAATAATTACGCTAATCTGATGGAGATGCACGGATATTAGAGAAAAGGAACGGGTTAGCTGCTAACCCATATTCTGCAGATGGGCAAACGACAACAGGCAATTGGCAGACAAGCTTTTTTTTCTTTTTTCGTTTTTTATGCCACTTCACTTATTGATGACGTGTCATCTCTTAGCTGGATATTGCCACTCTGTCCTCGTGGTCTTCCCTAATTGCTACCTTCCTTGGGATCACCCGTACTAGTCACGTGATCCCTGCCTCGAACGACCGCCCCTACCTGCTGACCTGTCTCCCGAACCTAGCCCTTGCCTTCCACGTAGGTTCGGACAACCGTTTGTCCCCGAACCTATCACTAATAAAGAAACAAAACCAGGAATAGTTAAAAAATAATAAACAACAAAAACAGACTAATAAAATATAGTAAAAACGGAAAACATACATTCACCTATTCACGCCCTTTCCAGTAGCCAGTTTTATTCATGAGTGTTAAGAAGTAAGCCGTCAATGCTCAGCGTCTTCTCTTAGAAGCCAAAATGATGAAAAAGTAAACCCCCCTCTCATCAAGAAGAGAAAGCAGAGTAGCAAGCAAGATATAAAGAAGAAGATTCAGAAGCAAGAATCAAAGAACAAAAAATAAGTCTTCTGTCTCTCTCTCTCTCTCTCTCTCTTTCTCTCTGGTCTTTTGCTTCTTTTGCAAGCTAATCTTTTGTTTGTTTTTTTAATTTTATTTCTCTTTCTATAATCTTTGATGCTGATAGTTTCGCCATTAAAAGCTCTCACGGTTGTGTCCCACGAGAAACCGGTAGTCTTCTCTCACGAAAAAGCCATCGTCGCCAACCCAAAAGCCTTCCTTTTTTCTTGTTATATTAACCACTCTCGACTCCACTCTTCTTTGCTTCACTGCAAACCTCGGTCTTTCTTTTTCCAATGGGAAAGCAAGGAAGAATGAGAGTGGCTTCTTATGCTCTGTTTTTAGTTGTTCTGCTTCAGTGTAGATTCTTGGCTTTTGCAATTTTAGACCCACTTGATTTTTTAGCTTTACAATCCATTAGAAAGTCTCTCACTGACTTGCCAGGCTCCAATTTTTTTGCTTCCTGGGACTTCACCGCCGATCCTTGTAACTTCGCCGGAGTTTACTGCGAGGCAGACAAAGTAATAGCTCTTAATCTGGGTGACCCGCGTGCTGGTTCGCCTGGTTTAACCGGAAGGATAGACCCGGCTATTGGCAAACTATCTGCTCTCGCGGAGTTATCAATTGTTCCGGGTCGGATCTATGGGTCGTTGCCGCAGTCAGTCTCGCAATTGAAAGACCTTCGGTTTCTCGCGATCAGCAGGAATTTCATCTCCGGGGATATTCCGGCCACTCTCGGCCAATTGAGAAGTCTTAAAACGCTTGATCTCAGCTACAATCAGCTGACCGGAAAAATCTCTCCCTCCATTGGAACCTTGCCTGAGCTCACCAATGTCATTCTCTGCCATAACCACCTCTCCGGTTCGGTCCCTCCGTTTCTCTCCCGAACCTTAACACGGCTCGACCTTAAACACAATGCTCTCTCCGGCTCGCTCGCTCCAGACTCCCTCCCTCCTTCTCTCCAGTCCCTCTCTGTCTCCTGGAACCAGCTTACTGGACCGGTAGACAGGCTTCTATCCAGGCTCGACCAGTTAAACTACCTAGACTTGAGTTTGAACCAGTTCACCGGTCCCATCCCTGGACGGCTGTTCTCATTTCCGATTACAAACCTTCAGTTAGAAAGAAACTTGTTTACGGGTCCAGTCCAACCGGTTGATCAAGTGACAATCTCGACCGTTGATCTGAGCCACAACGGGCTGTCGGGTCAGATATCACCTATGTTCTCGACCGTACAGAACCTGTACTTGAATAACAACCGGTTCACTGGTCAGGTCCCAGCCAGCTTCGTGGACAGGTTATTATCTGCCAGCATACAAATACTTTATTTGCAGCATAATTTTTTGACCGGGATCGAGATTAATCCAACGGCCGAGATTCCTCTAAGCAGTTCGCTGTGTCTACAGTATAATTGCATGGTTCCGCCCGTACAGACGCCGTGCCCATTGAAGGCTGGAAAAGAGAAGACTAGGCCTACTGGCCAGTGTAACGAATGGAAAGGGTAGATCCGTAATTTTATGGCCTTGTGAGGGGCCACTTTGGGAAAAAATATATATAAATTTATACAAAAACTAAGATTTGTCCATTCATTTGTTTATTTTTGTGGTTGATATTTTGAGGGTAAATGGGGAAATAAGAGTGTTTGTGGATACTCTAGATAAATTGTAATGTGTAACTCTTTACTATCTTGCGGATTATGATGTTCCTAATGACCATAATATATTTATGTTTGGGATAAGAACTGTTAGGGATGGTTGTAATGTAAATTTGGTGTATGCCATTAGTGGTGCTCTTTCTTAGTTACCAATAAGTTTTCATTTACTTCATATTCCTTCTGAATTGCACTTTGGCATTCAGTGAACAAACCAGAATCAACATGATGTTATGTATGCAATATTTTTAAGTTGGAAAATGTTTATACTAAAATTCTACTTATGATGCATATATCATTTGGATCATCCTCTTAGCAGGTACATTACTAAGAAAAAAAAAGGACAGATTCAATAAGGTTGTTGCATTGTCCATCACTTTGGGTTTAGGACATTAGTGTCTGACAATTACAATGCTAACATGTTCCACAATTTTCTAGGATTGATGTGAATATGATTGGTGAGGTCCGTGCAAGTCATCATTTACCAGAGATTGGTTTTCTTTGAAACTGGGAACCACTCTTCCATGTTCCACGTTCGGGGTCTTCCGCCACCAGGAATTGGCGCTTTTGATTGCTAGTTGAGTTGTTGTCAAGGTTTTGATCATATGCATTTGTTTCTTGTTTTGTTTTCTTTTGAGAAGGGACGTGTCGGGTAGAAATCATTGCTTCTTACTTCCTAGCTTTTGCAGCTTTCCATTTGCACGGGCCTGTGAAATGACAAAAACCAATATCGTCTCCTTTTTCACAAGCCCTTTGTGCATGCCTCCAACACCACCAGCCATGCTCTTAAGATCTTAAATCATTCAATGTTAACCCATGCTGGAAACCCCCATACCCTTTGGCATAGGGATTAAAACCATGTAAAATCATTCATAATCACCATTTCTCAGCGAGGGATAGTGGTCCTACTTGGTTTAGTTGTACATATCTCCTCTTCGTAATGGGAAAAAAAGAATCAAAAGAAAAATCTAATCCAATCTCCTCCACCATTTTCTCTTTGCTAAGTGCCTTGGGCAAGTGGGCATGGACAAATGAGAAAAATGAGATTAGGTGTGATTGGGACTTGAAGGTAACATTATACTGATAAAACAGTTTTGAGGGCACATCGAGTAGAGCAGAGATTAGTGGTTAAAACTCATTTTTAACCCATTTGTTCTGTAGGGTAGTTGGGGGCGGTTCTGGTTGGCAATTGGCAAACGCTCAGAAAAGTTACCCCACATTTTCCATGACATACTGGCAAGTCAAATGCTACTACCAATTTCCCTTTTCATTTCTTTTGCCCTGTGGGCTCACTATGTGTTATCAATTGCTTAATCAGATCGGTTGTTTATGAATAATGTGAGAATTAAAAACCCGGCAAATTCACTGTAGAGATTGTCATTACGTAGATGCTGGACCATCACATTTACCTAAAAGGCAATGACAGAATGGAAGACTCGGAAAAATTGGGTGTGGACTGTGGAGTTGGTGAGATTGAGATTGATTTTTTATCCCAAAAGAAAATGAAAAAAAAATAAAAAAAGATAGAAAGATTATATATTCTGTTGCTCTTTAACTAGTATGTAGGCCTTGACTTACCTTCTCATAGATAATTTTTGTCAAACTGATTAAGTAGGGGCCCTCATATGCTTTGTAATTATCAAGTGAAACAACTATTTTGATTATGTTATTATAATATTTTGTAGTGCTCCATGAGATTGTCAACCTGCCTAAGTAGGGGCCCTTAACTTGTAACATGTTTTCTCATCATGTTAAGGGGCCCCTAATGATTTTCAGCCATAGAGCTCGTACAGAAATACAAAGATACTGCTGAACATGATGATGAATGTGCCATGAAGCCCACATAGAACGCATTACTGGGTTATTGCTCTCAAGTAGTTAATATTCTTGTTGCTTCCAAAAGAGAAAACTTACTTGCCTTTTTGTACATGCACAAGGAAAGAGCCTTTAAAATGCTAAAAGAATTAGCCACTACCCACTGTAAGTTATATTCCCAGGGGGAGAGGGGTGTGACTTTAGATTATATCCAAATAAATAGAAACTATGATGCTATGATGAAAGTGTTCTTTTAATACAAAACAGAATAGCAGTGCCCCAAGAAGGAATGATGAGCAGTATTTTCCAAGTAACTAAAAGTTAACAAGCATGTGCCTCTATGTTTTGTAGGGGAGAAAAGAAAGGGTAAAGATTTTACAATGCCAAGAGAAAGCGGAATGATGATTTGGTTGGTTCTATCCACTGTCCAGGGTTGAGTTTTGTTGCGTTCCCTATACGCAGGACCTGATGGCACCCTCATTGGGTTTTTCTTGAGAAAGCACCCATCAATATTGGTTAATTGTGGGTTGTCCTTGAGAAAGAATAAATATATGGTATCACCTTTTCCCCGGGTTTTCTTTCTTTGTACGTCTAGATTCTTCTATCAAAGCAGAATGCCAAATTCTGTGCGGTGGTAATAGGACAAGTTTCCATATAATTTGGATTCCATTTCCCAAACCAGTGTGAACGAGGGCATTTCAGTTGGAAATTTCTCAGTTCTTGCATTGGTGGGAATGGAAAGAAAGGAAACTGGTTTTAAATCATGATTAATGATGGACACAAGATGCGATAAAATTTTAGTATTGACAAATAGGTGAGAACCAGCCGAACTTCAATGGGCCTCGAGGTTGACGTTAGTGGCGCACCTGATATTAGCCGTTTCTTTTCAAAGGTGCTTTGCATGGGATGGGATGCAAACCCCACCACAGTTTGTTTGTTCCCAGTGAGATCCACATGAAATCTAAGCGTATAGTCCGTTCTTCTGGACAGACCTCAAGGAATTGAGAGGAAGGCCTCCTTACATGCAAACAGCTTGCATTCAACGGATATGCAGACAGCGTGTTCCACCTTATGCTTTCTTTTTTCTCTTTTCTTGGCTCCATTGTTGTAGTTGACAAGTATTAATTACTACGAAGGTTCCTTCTTTTGAAAGAATTCTATCAAACATAAATCTATCATCTTAACAAGTTGTACTGATTCGACCTATGTTCTTAACGGTGCTTGTTCCACATTGCAGAACGAGCTCACTGCATTCAAGAACTTGGTCCAAAGGAATTTTGCATCAAAGAGTTGAAAAAGGATAAGGAACCTAGGTTGAATAAGAGGAAACCAAGTAGCACGATCTTCATGCAGAATCAAGCAGGAAAAACAGAAAGGGTTTGGATGAAGCACCTGAACCAACATATGGAGTTGCATTGTTTATTTATGTACAGCAAAAAAATTTTATACGTGCAAGCGTATTAATGTTGTTAAATAATTACACCTTATTTCATAATGCAAAATAACAGGGGCTGCTACATAAACGACATACAGATTATCATATCATATAATAGTAATATAAATATATAGCTTACAGATGTTATAAGTGGCCTTCAATAGTAATATCTCCTCCGGATTCTCATGTTGCTCACTGGGGCGGGTGCTTCTCCGTTAGCAGGGAATCCCCACTTTACCACATCCCCATCCCAAGAAGAGCTAACTAGCATGGGGTAGTATGGGTGCCAACTACAGTCTCTTACCGGTGATGTATGGTGCTTGAGTACTGCAACTTGGGCTCCGGTTACCTGCAAGGAATTATGGTGTTACCCTCAATAGAAAAGAATTTGGTTGGATATTGGATGGCACAGGCCACAAGTTTTTGGTATTCATGCATCGGCTGAGCACATTATGACACTCTTCAATGGACAGCATATCCAACATAATCACTCACTGCAAGACATCTTATCAGATGCAATACACATTTTTTAAATATACACAATTACAGTTTTTGCCGTAATACAAGAGAATGCACATTGAAACTACAGCTGTCCACCACAAAATTCCACCAAGTAAGAATTTTGAATCTAACAAAGGGCATCATATTCTTATATTTACACATTCGAACAATATATCTATGGTGTATGCAACATTGACTCAAAAATGCAACCTATGGGAAAAGCAATATAGAATTTGGTTACTTACCACATCATAGATATAAACACAAGAATCATGAGATCCAGTGTAAATGTACTTTTGACCTGTGCTGCAATAAGAGATTCAAGAAATTGATGACATGTTAGTAAATACTTTAAACCAGAGCTAACAGTGAGATAAACAACAATATCTCGCTAAACGAAAAGAGAATATAACCACCACTTATCCACAGTTGATTTGACAGAATTTGACTAATATCAAGCAAACAGCTTTTTATCATTCAAATAATCACCTAAGTTCCATCATCTAAAGAGAAGGAAAATATAGTAACACTCACCTGTATTCTGGGGAAAAGTAACAGCGAATAAGAGTACGCAAAACTGAGTGACCTTTATAAGTGGCCACTGATTGATCACATGGGTGTTTCAGATCTCTAGCCTGTGGTGGGTAGTCCATCCATCTGTAATCCCATTCGTAACTCCTAAACCCTACATCGCTGCAATAACATAATAACAATGTCTTAAACTTAAGCTGTTTAATTCTATTCAATCTAGAATGATTTAAATAAAGCATCAATACTGTTAGCTCCCATATACTCAATTCATCATATCCAAACTGGACATGGCTTTAACCACAAGTAGGTTAAATTCACAATCCTAACTTATCATGATCAAACTAATGTCCAAATTCAAATTAACAATAAGTTAAGTTCCGCTAAATAGCCTAAAAGAGACATACCCGTGAGAGGAAATCTAAAATATGCTCTAGTTTCTATTCTCATGAATAAAGAAAAGTTTGCAAGGGGTATCAGGGGAAGCCAGAAAATAAGCATACCAAGAGGTATTAGATGACATTTTCCTGATATCCCAAAGCTTGATAGTCTGATCTTTACCATTTGATATAAAAAAACGACCATCTCCACGACTGTCAAGAAATGTAATACCTTCCAGGTGTCCCATCAAGACCCCTGCCGGCGTATCTTTTGCAATGAAGCATCGTCTATCCCACACCTAAACAAAATTAAAATTATTGTCACTTGCTTAATCAAATGGGAAAATAAAGCATATATACATCCCAAATTTTCAGTAACATGTTCAGGCATTTTCCAAGATACTTTCTGAGGGTGTTGTATTTGAATTTTGGTGTTAATGAATGTGTGATTACTAAAGTACATAAAGCAAGCAACGAATTCTTTGCAACTCACCAAAGCCTTTTCCAAGTATTCAGCATTAACACACAAAATCACTAACTAAACAACCAGGAACAATGTTTCAGTCAAGAATTAACAGATCCCTTCCATATAACATAATGGCCTTGGAAAGGTATTACACATCCAGTGAAATTTACATAAAATAATTTAATAAAAGTACTAAAGAAACGAGGATAAAAATCACTAAACATTCTATGCATAAGAAAATTTGGATTTACCTTGCAGAGACTATCATCACTCCCAGAATATATCAGATTGCCACTTTCATCAGCAAAGGTGACAGTATTAACATCAGCCTGCAAGATGATGCACAAATCAACTTTAAAACTTGAAATTACAGATCCAAACAGGGAAAATGGCCACCACATTACATGAAATCTTCCTACATTAAAGTGGGACGGGAGGTCAAGAAAATTAAATGACAACAACCCCAAAATAAAACATTATACTTGGTGACTAGATCTTGCAAACCATACATCTGTTTATAGGGTATTTAGTTCCTTAATTCTCCTATTCATGCAACATTCATGAGCTTTAATGCTGATATAAATGAGAAAAGAACTTTTGAAATATACTACTCATGAAGGACAGTAATCTAAGGCAAAAAGATTAAGACTCTAAATTGCAGCTGAATAACTTAGGCACAGCCCAAGTGGAGTAGAGGCAATCAATACAAGAGAAGAATAATTACATATTACTAAATGAGATGAAAATATTAATTGTCTATATAAATATTGTTCTCAAGGAAGCCATCAACTTCCACACATTTTATCACTAGTAGTATCTAAACACATTCAAGTTAATTGATGACAAGGACTTCAATTATAAGCATAGCAGAAAAATCAGCTAAAAAACTTTAAAAGTGTATTTAAAAAAATCCTTAAAAGAAGTAAGAAATAATCACTTAACAGTGGTTGATGGGCTAATTGATATATATATATATATATATATATATATATATCACTCTAGTTTCAGACATAAAGCCATCATGATAACACTGTTATAGGTAAATCAACAATATTCAAGCGAAATAATCATAAAACAACATGCTTATCAAATCAAGAATGTATAGACAGTGAACCCACTGTGTGTGCTACAATTCGAAGGGAAAGCTTGTTTGCTTCCAGATCATAAACATATATTGAGTTGTCATTGCTTCCAGCAACAAGTTCTCGTCCATCAGTTGAAAATTTCACGGAGAATATGCCAAAAGGATACCCTCCATCATCAGCAGCAGAAAAGTCCAATCCTTCGTGGATCTCCTGAAAAGCATAGAACTACAAAAATGTGACCAAAAAATTGTTGGAAAAAGAATGTTTGGAAAATATATGAAGACATCCTTGATCAAAATATTTCATGGTGTTCAACCTCAAACCACGAAGTCAATGTGCTACCCTGAAAGAACTGATCATTCTAATTTCTCTTCTTATTCTCACCTTTTAACAATATAAATATATTTGACACTCAGGTTGGATGTTATCATCCAAAATAATTACTTGCCTAACCAAGAAGTATCTGAAGTGTTTATCAAGGTCTTCATGGCCCAATTTTTAACTATGGATAGGGGCCACGCCCACACACCAAATATCTCTAATCGGTACATTTACAATTTCCTAAAAAGCTTCCATGCCAGTGACATCATTTATTGGAATGTCAGATTTTTAACACCGTCAATAACAAAGTTTAAAAGCTTTTAGTATTTATGACCAGAAGACGATCTAACATTGACAGAACCAAACTGCCAACCCAACTTAAGGGCTTTAAGTTGCCAGCATAAGAGTTTTGTATTTCTGTCTCTAATGTGAAGCTGTTAAACTAAAGGCCATCCCAGATTTAAAGATTAAAAGAAAAGCATTTGTACCGTGACTTTTGCGAGGGAGTCTGTGGTAGCAGACCCAACATCAACAATGTGGACTATAGGTGACATGCTGGCATAAACCTGCAACAAAGAATATAAATTTGATTAAGATACCTGCAACAAACATGATATTTAAGGCCATTCAAAATGAACCTTGGACTCCCCTAATCCAAATTATATTAGAAAGTAACAAAATCAACAATAAGAACGTAAAAGTAGTGTGATAAAACAAATAAAAATCCAAATATACCAAAGCATTCATTCTATATTGGATCTTGAAAGAAACTAATCCAAGCTAATGTCCTTAATTCTTTATCCACATATCATCAGAAAATAATTTTCTTGAATAATGATGATCGCTTTTTCAATTTACAAAATTTTCCATCTTTCATCTAGCTTTTAATCATCCCAACTATTTATACTTGTAGGTCCACTTTAGGTGAGTCAAGGAAAAAAGAGTAGTCTGGGTTAACATACACCATCAACCTAGCTATCAATGCATTAAAACATTATAAAAAAAACTAGGACATTAAAGCAGACAGATGACCAGATGAAAAAGGCATGCAAAGGTCCAAAAACAGATGTGCAGACAAATCTATTTGTGGACAAAAAGCTCTGTGCGGGCATTGGATTCATTCTTCTGCGTCAGTTCATGTACAACTATAGTTCACTTTTTAGAACACAAAACAAGGAACAGGACACCAGAGAATAAAGTTCTATCTGGTATTGTTCTGTCATGTCGCATTGAGAGTGAGACAATAATGTGCAGTATGATGCTAGCACTAATAACCTTGGAACTCAAAAGCTATCTGCTATATCTTATTACCATGAATCCTTGTAAGATCTAAAGTGCTATTAAAATCCTCAAAAATGTAAGCATAGGAGGACTCTAAATGGGATGATTTTAATCCATTTAGCACTTGAAATGTGTTATCTTAGCCACAGTGAAGCTTTGCATAATTTGCTTCATCAAACCCCGTCTCATAGAAGTAGAATGTCCCTTACAGAAGATATGTCAAATATAGTAGTTTTCAAAAAATTCAAGTAGGAAGACACTGACTAAATGTTAAAGCTAGATAGGGGGAGTTCATTCCAGCAATAAACTCCCTTAGCATCACAAATTGATAACAAGAATGAGTAAAAGAGACGCAATTCAAAATCATCAAGCTATCTCTTACATGCAAATACAATTAACTATATCTAGTATGAACTCACAAGATAGCGCTGATCTGGAGAAAGGGATGTGTCAGTAACTGTCCAACGCAAACTTTTGGCAAGAATGTTCTTCTGAACTTTCCAGCCTCTATCCACATTGTATATTCTAATATTGCTTCCCTGAAACCAAACAATTCACAATCAAATTAAATCAAAAGTATTATTACCAATAATCCAATCAATTCCATGTCAAGTCACTCACTCAAATATAAGATGATGAACAAATACCTGAAAGCCAGCAACAAATAGAGAACCATCAGCTGAAAATTGAGAAACATAGGCCCGGCTGGTCATCTGGTCCACAAGCCAAGGTCCATTTACTGGCAAATATCTACTAAGCATATGACAACGATCTGCCAAAGAGAATCTTCCTCTTCCTGAATAATTACCTTCTCGACCTGCCAACATCTTCACTGGGGAAACAGGTAATTGCTGCTTTCCAGGCATGAGTTGTCGCAGTCGTTCATGAGGCCCTGATCTGAGGTTTGTAAGCTGGGCAATCTCGTGGTCTACATTATGCAACGGTTTGTTGGACCTAGTACTGCAACCAGCTTCATTGGTAACCTTACTACCATCAAACAACTCAGATTCTATCTCCAGCCTACTCATGGCGTACCCCATTTCATCAATGTCAACCCCACTGGCTGTAACAAACATATTTAATATAAAAGCACTGCCGATATTCTCGTATGACTAATGCATATACATATCTGTTAAACCTTCATACCAAACGATTTTTTTTTGGGTTCTTAACATGTCAAACCTGAAAAAAGAAAAACAGATAGAAATTGGGTATATGAAGAGTTTTGGGGGAAAAAAAGAACAAAAAGGGGATTTGTAATAGACAAACAAACACATGTTCAATAGTCAAGACAATGAATTTCAGCACAATTTGTCCAATTTAAGTCACTTTTCACACCCCAAAAAAAATGTAAAAAATCCAAAATAATGAAAAGCATTTGATTCTAGTTAGAATCATAGCTAAAACCCCATCTTTATAAAGTCTACCACCTTAAAATGAGCGACAAAACGTGAAATTAAACCAAACCCAGTTCCCAGCACACGGCAAAAGGCAAACTTTCGTCTTTAGTTACTCAGAATCTGTTAAAGTTACCGCCAAGTCGAATTGAATCATTGCAAAAACATGTCAAAAAGTAAAACTTGAACACACGAAAAATGCAGAGTCCAAAATATATACCATACAAAAAAAAAAAAGCAGCATCAGAAGCTTCTATTGTCAAACAAAAAGAAAACCCAACTTACTTGAACATTAGTAACAACTAACAAGAAAAACTGCATAGTAAAAGATAATTTATAAAAAGTACTAACAGCAAAAGAAAACTTAAGAGTTGGAAAGTGGATAAGAATGAACTGAAGCTCACCTGTTTGTTACGTTGCGAAGTTTTGGAGTCTTTGGATGCTGCTGGGATTCAGTCAGATTAGAAGCTTGCCGGTAATGTTACACTGTGGATTTTCTGTCTCTTTTTACTGTTTTCAATTTTTCGGAAAAAATATTTTCTGGGTTATGAGTCGGGTTTGTCCATGATTTGAGTGGGTGCAATAAGCACACCTAATCGCTTTAAATCTTGACACGTGTTCTTCCAGTGTTTCCTCAAGCGGTACGTCGTCCCTTCTCATCTTTCATCTGTGTCTACTTTCCTTCTTACTCACAAGTGTCATACTGAAAAATCAGCACACTCCTTACATGGAGATAGCTAATACCTTAAAAAATCATCAATTATGTTTAAAAAATTCAAATAAATATTTATTTTTATTTATTTAATTTAATTTTTATTTTTATTTTAAATTAAATAAAATTTTATAATTAACAATTCATCCACTATTATTAATAAAAATATCATTTATCATTTTATATCACATAATATTTACAATTACATATTAAAATATCACAATATTAGATGATATAACATGTTAATATAATAATATAATTTTTTTTCACTCTAGACAACCTCATGTACACATAAAATTACAAATGATCCAATTAATCAATAATTAATTATATTTATAATAATATTTTTATATTAATCATAATAATTAATAATTAATTTAATACATATCAGTATATTAAAAAATTTATCATAATAATTTTAGAAAGTGTCTCAAAACTCATTTTCAAATATTAAAAGGTGTTGGTAAACATTTGTTAAAGGTTATGTTTATAAAAAAATTTCATAATTAATATATTATATATTCTTTAAATTTGATGAAAATAATGTATTAAATGTTAAGATTTTCTTAAAATAAAAAATATTTAATAAGTATATATAAACATTCATCAATGGACTTTTAAAATTATTAATAAAAAGTTTATGAAAAAAAAACTTATTGGTTCCAAATTAATGTGATATAATTATTTCATGCAGCATGGATTTAGGCTAAGATAAGATTATAATTTAGAAACACACTCACATGAATAAAGATTAACTACTCATGGCCGTATTAACAAAACAGAAATGAACAGGTTAGAGATTGGCTGGGGTTTAACCCGAATTTGTTCTTACTTGCACCCCGCTTTGTCAGTTGTCACTGCAGTGAAGCAGGTTTAACCCACAAGACCAATAGAAAATCTTGAACATTATACGTGCGGCAGGGTTTGTTTCACGGGCACCGCCATCCGACCCAACCCGGTTTCTCCAATCACTAGCGACGGTAAGTGAGATTCTAGGAGTTCCGGTTTGACTCGGTGCTCCTAACACCATCAAATCCTCAGCCTTTGCGGCGGCCCCCATCGGTTTCTATCAAAGAATCTTCCCCCATTCGGTAAAACCCTCCTTGAACCCTGAACAAACAAGGTCCGGATTACAATCACAATGAAGCGTGTGTTCAAAATCTCGGAGGCAGCAGTCCAATCAGAGCTGCTATTAAATCTCCATTGGCATCCGTCAAAACCCAAAACTGTATCCCCTCTTTTATTTACTTTTCCGAATTCCTCTCTTTTCAGATTTTATGGTGACCTTGGTGCCCGAACCAACCAACCTCCGCTGCCAACGGCGATTCCCAGCAACATCATCAGCTTGTTCATTGAAAAGGTTTCTCAGGCGGAGGCCCAACCCAAAGCTAGAGAGGATCTGTTCCGGAAAGTGATTCTGTTCAGAGATGAATTGGTAAAAAGTGTTGATTGTTTAGAGGAAGTGAACAAGGTGTTGGAGGAGAAAGGTGATTGGTTACTTGGGAGTTGTAAACATTACCCTGCTTTATGTACCAAAAATTTCCATGACTCTGCTTTTCTAGAGCTATTGAAAAAGTTGTATTCTTCGGGTAATTTGGCCTTGAAGGTATGTATTTCTATTTTCCCCTTTTTACAAGAAAATTTATTTGTTTGAATTTACGATGGAATTTATTTAGGTTTATGTTTTCTGGGTTTTTTTATTCGTGTGGTCTTGTTTAAATGCTTTGTTAGGAGTGTTTCAGAGCTGCATCGTAGACATTGGTATGTACTGGATTTTGTTTTCATATTATACTGTTTCTTCAGGTGTTTAATTGGAGGAGAAAAAAGGCAGAGCAAGGCTATCCCATGAGGGAGGAAGAGTATGCTAGTGGTATCGCCATTGCTGGTAGGATTAGGAATGTAGATCTTGCAGTTGAGCTCTTTGCTGAGGCCGCTAATAAGCAACTCAAGTCTACGTCTACTTACAATGCATTAATGAGTGCCTATATGTACAATGGTCTTGCTGAGAAATGTCAATTAGTGTTTCGGGATTTTAAAAGGGAACCAGATTGTAGTCCTTCAATTGTAACATACAACATTCTTATATCAGTCTTTGGTCGTTTGATGCTGATAGATCACATGGAGGCAACTTTCCAGGAGATAAAAAATTTAAATCTTTCCCCTAATTTAAATACCTATAACAATTTAATTGCTGCATATTTGACTGCTTGGATGTGGGATAGCTTGGAAAGAACTTTTCATATGATGAAGGCTGGACCGGTTAAGCCAGATATTAAAACTCACTTGCTGATGCTTCGAGGATATGCACACTCGGGGAAATTGGAGCAGATGGAAGCAACATACCAAATGATAAAGCATCATGTTGATGACAAGGAAATCCCATTGATTAGAGCCATGATATGTGCATATTGTAAGAGTTCTATCAAGGGTAGGACTAAAAGGATTAAGGAACTATTAAGGATAATTCCAGAAAATGAATACAGGCCGTGGTTGAATTTGTTGATGATTAGACTTTATGCTGAGGAGAATTGTTTAGAGAGTATGGAAAACTCGATTAATGAGGCCTTTGAGCACAAGACCTCTGTCCTTACACTTCGCTTGATGCGTTGCATTATTGCAGCTTATTTCCGATACAATGCTGTGGACAAACTGGCAAATTTTGTAAAGCGTGCAGAATGTGCTGGATGGAGAATCTGCAGGTCTTTGTATCACTGCAAAATGGTCATGTATGGATCACAGAAGCGCTTGGAAGAAATGGAGAATGTCCTTAATGAGATGGATAATTTCAACATGGATTACACGAAGAAGACATTTTGTATATTGTACAAGGCATACTCAATGTGTGGTAAAAGACACAAGGTTGAGCAAGTACTGGGATTGATGTGCAAACGTGGCTATGGGATTCCTTTGGACACATATGCATCATAAACCTTTGTGCAGCTATACACCAGCAGAAGTTGCAAGAAACATTTAGCCAATCAGCATTTCTTGTTCATCAAGATCATAACACTTAATAGAGATTTCAATTTACTCATAGGTACACATCTTGTCTTGATTTAGCTCTTGATTGAAATGTGTTTATATAATCATTGGTCTGAATATTAACTTACAATTAGGTGTGAATTGGAGCCAAGGCTGAGTTGATACGGTGCTAGTCTCAAGCTGGAGCTTGGCTCGACAGTAAATGGGTCGAATTCGAGTATTCATTGAGTCAAACCCAAGTAGCTCATGAGTAGTTTGACTCATTCACACACCTAGTTACAATGACAAATTACTTTGGTATTATTGATCCCTTTTTCTCCCACCTTCCCTGACTTCTTTTATGAATAAATATTATAAATATTTTATGTATATAGTTATATCTCCATGCAATTGCTCTGTAGCCTTCAGTTTGCCTTCTTCCTCTTCCAATTGGTTGGCATTTTATGAATTGTTGCTACTAGGAAATGATACATTGCGTAAATGAGCCATCCTCTGCTTGCACCACTTGAGCTCTTACCTCCAATTTCTGTTGTATAATTCAGCTGCTACAATAGTCTTTATGGATGTTGTGAAACTATTTTTAATCTTAAGAACAATCATTAGTTGGTCCGAAAGAGACTTTATGTTTGCACTCACTAGACATTTTCGCCAAGCCTAATATCTAAACTTTATGGTAGCTTGTCTAGATTAAGGTAAACAGCAATAGCAGCTCCAAGGAGATTGGAAACCAGTCAGAGCTGGTGGGATATGAAAGGATCAGATATGTAATTGGTCCACCAGCTTTATGAGTAATTTAGGAGAATTTAAGTTCTGTTAGAGTTACCAGATTTTAAGAATGACTCGAGAAGAAGGCTATAGGAGACTATAACTGGAATCAGACTCCTTGGTTGCTGTAACCATATTTAAGGTTTCACTCTCTACTGAGATGTTCCTCATTGCTTATAATCTCTTTTATGCAGTAACTATCAGTATATCCTGCCTGTAGGCCAGCAGACCATAGTGGGCTTTATCTTACCCAGTTGGATTGAAAAAAGAGTATGAATTGTCACCTTCAACTATAAGGAGATCCTACATGTCTAAACTTTTAACATCTGCCTTTCAGTAATTGATGGAACATCTGGGAGTGCCCTGAATAATGGCTATATTTAGGTAACATTAGTTATTCCAAAAATCGCTGGATACCTAGAAGGCTAAGTAATTAATAGTTTATTTAAGCCAACAGATAATTTCCTGTGACCTAGCATTTTATTGCCTCCCTGTCCTCCAATTTATACTACCTTCACCTGGCTGGTGTTATCTTTATTATGAATTGAAAAGAAAAGGGGGCAGAGGTGATCATGCATTTTCTTGAGCCATAAGAATACCTAAATGGTGACACTTAATTTCATTTGCTAAATTCCTTAGCATAATCACAATTTCAAGAACTTATTTTTTCATGTCAATGAAAGATTAATTAACTTGTTAGGGGATTAGATGCAGTCTGATAATCATTCTGAGTCTATTTACCCCAGCAAGATGCTACTTGAAGATAATTCTAAGACGCTAGATTAACTTATTGATAAAAAAAATGCTACATTAATTTGGGTTTTTTTAAATATTATGATTAGAATTTAAAATTCTGCATTTTTTCAGAGGCCCTCATGTTGAGTTGAATACTTGCTCATTCTTCAAACTAAGTGAAGATATTCAGTTTTCTTTGTTTTTATTCTTATGCCTTGTGGTTATATACTGTGATTGACGGGCTATCTATGTAATTGCAGAAAGTGCTACATTGTTTGATGGACTGAGACTACCCTTTATAAGCTGATTGCCAAGAGAAGGAATAAAATTCATTAGTACATTCAGGATTGTGTGTTTTCTTGCTTGCTTCCTGCCATCTGACAAACTTGATTAAGTTTTATGGAACTGTAGAAATAATCTTTTCCTCAAATGCAAGGAGAGACAATGTTTTGGCAATTTGATACTAACAAGAACTTGGCTAGAGCTCGTCATCTATGAGAAAGAGAGCTGAAGGTGACATCTAAGGTTCAATCGTGGCATTCATAATTCAGTACATGTTGAATTGATGATCTTGGTTTAATCGAGTTGCATAGCTGTGTTCTCTGTTAGTTTTCTCAAATACGAGGGCTGTTTCTTGATGTTAGGTTGTAAAAGTATTGTACCATTATCCACAGCAAGCATTGAGATTTTGGGGTACAAACCCAGTTTTGTTATTTTTACTTCTAGCGATTCTGCAACTTTGTTTCAAGCTTGGCCGAGATGCAGGGTTCTTTGGCATTCAAATGAGAGTTGTATTGCTGCAATTTCTTATAAATATGTGGAACCCAAAGCCAATCTATAAATTTTTTTTTAATTAATTTACTTCAGAGGGTTAGCCACCCGAAGTGTTAATATTATTCTTATTTTGATGAGCGTCAGATGTTTTCTACATCATGTTATTAAATAGTGATAACCTGGTGAGTTCATTCTCACCTTCTTAATGACCCAAGGTTGGCAGCAGAGCTAGGTTCATATTACTAACAACTTCTTGCTATAAAATGTGAGAGTATTGACTCTGAACCACCAAAAATGTGAACATTCGTGTGGGTTACATGAAGTTCAAATATATTTCCAGTCATGAAGAGTAGAAATTTTATAATCATATTATAATAATTTTCAGTGACATGGTTTCATATAAATTTTTCTTTAAGATATGATACACGGTTACATGCACGTGTTTAGGTGTTAGTAGTTCACCCAAGCTCGGTTTAATTTGTTCTCGTTTCTGAAAATACAAAACAAGCCAAGTGATGCAAT